>NW_024884789.1:8577179-8602399 GCF_019232065.1 Centrocercus urophasianus
GAAGGTATTCCCTGGAAGAACTTGGTTTGTATCCCAGGCTAATCATGAGATTTTTGGAATCATGAGATCTTTGGAAAACTAGGGAATGGCTCTAAGCTGCCTCTGTGCAGGGACTTGCAGGATGCCATGGGCTTCCTAGCTGTGATCATGATCAGCTTGCTGGCAGCAGATTTCAAGCAGTGTTGCCTCTTCCTGATCAGTAAGATGGAAGATTTCTGGTGTGAAAGCGACTGGACCTGTAGATCCTCGCGTGTCGGATGAGTGGCTGTGCTCTGTTTTCTGCAGGTGAATTGTTTCTACAAACTAGTGCCCTTCATGAAATTCCTTGCTATCTTGTAGCTCTAAAGCTGTGGTTTACTAAGTGTCTTGTACTAATATCTGGTTTCTGCTAGTGAGTATCAGTGAGGAAAAGCAGCAATAAATCAATTATTCTGACCCTGAAGAAATTGATTCAGGATTTATGGCATGAACATGAAGCACTGACACGGTATTCTGATGCCCCCTTTCCCCAATTTGTGCAAGTTACAGTGATTGAAGTAATGAAGAACCTGAGCGACGTTTTTTTTTCTTGCACAGAAATGGTTCTTGTACTCAGATGTTCACTTTATAAATAGAGCCACATATGCATTAAAGGTATATATTCGATAAACATCACAAAATTAAAACTAGCACTGAGAAAATGACTGAGTTTCCCCTCAACTAACAAGAGCCTCCTTGTTT
The DNA here is from genome assembly GCF_019232065.1 of Centrocercus urophasianus. Classification (NCBI taxonomy): domain Eukaryota; kingdom Metazoa; phylum Chordata; class Aves; order Galliformes; family Phasianidae; genus Centrocercus; species Centrocercus urophasianus. The sequence continues at coordinate 8,577,900 of NW_024884789.1, forward strand.
ATGTTTTCATATATTTTATTGGACAGTTTTTTTATTTTAAAGCCAGCTGTCACAACCTGATGTTTCACAGCCTTTGCTGTTGGAACTTGCATGTGTTCTGGCATCAGTCTGTGTGGAATATCTGTTTGAACAAATGCAGTATCAGGACATGCCAGCTATGGCCATTTGTGTTTAGTTATAGCGGTTGTTGAACATACCTGAAAGGTTGACATTCAGCAGTGAATGAAGTCAATTTTGGCATCTCACTAATAATACTTCAAAATCTGTACTTCAGTATGTTATGGGAGGAGGGGAAAATGACCTTTGTATTAAGAGTGGGATAGCTTGCTTGGCTGCTGGATCAGCATAGCTGCAAGGTCTCAGTTAACAGTTGGATCATGAAGGACATTGCAAAAGCTCAACTGAAATACAAGTCTTAAACTGAAACTCTGATTCCTAAGAAAACTGTAAAGCCCACAGAACCATTACCTGCCCCCGGACTGACTCCTCCAACAGATTCTTTCTAGTGCGTTTCTAGTAGCAGTTCTCATGGGGTGCAAAGAAGAGGAGTTGGTTTGTGTCCTCTAAAGGAAATGGGGGCAATAAACCCCAACTGGTCTGTCAGTGTTAGAAATTCTTACAGCTTTCCTTCAGTTAAACAAAAAAGAGCCTGGATCCCAGCATGTTGGATGTGCTGAATCATGACCATTGTCAAATTGCTGCAAGGAAAAAAGCTGAGGCTTCAAAGTAAATCCCAGGATTGCATACTGTAGGCACTGGTATAGAATCCAAGGATGCCAAATCTGTTTCATATTTTGGCGTGGAGAAGGACCACTTACAGCAAAGTTACTAGATTCAGCATAGTAATGTGCAGATAAAATCTAAATTTGAATACCAATATGCTGCTCCTGATAGCTGGCACTGTCTGAACCAGTTTGGGGCTAATTGGCTTGGGGAAGTGGCATAGCTACCCGTGCGTAGTGATTCTTCCAAGCTAAAACCCCTACCAGGAAGGTTCAATGCAAATGTGAGTGTATGGCTTCCAGGCTTGAACTGGTACCTCCAGACAGGTCTGCAGAGCTTCAAGAAATCTTAGGGGGTGAGTCAGCACTCTGCCCCATGCGCTGCTATGCACTTTAGATGTGATCCAGCACTCGTGGGAGTCCACGGGCCAGGCGGTGTTTTGCAGGCTGGGTAAACCCGCCAGCTGCCTGGCACTCGAGCTGTAACACCGCTTTCAGTAATGGCGTTTTTTACTTGAGTACAGACCTCCCTGATATACCTTGTGTGAGACAGTGTTACTTACAGATGAAAAGGTTTTGCAGGGCCAAGGCCAAAGGAAGGAAAATATGCAATCGAATTGCATGCAGGATATATTGTATATGTGTATTATGTTAAAGTTGCATTGAAAAAGATACTATAAAAAGAAGAATCTGGAGAACTGAGCAAAAAAGCCCAAGATCTAATCACCAAGTTCTAATCATAGGCTGATTTCATTTTCTGTCTTTAAACTCCTACACAATTATTTCACTGCGAAAGAGAAGTACTGCTTGATATGCGTCTGTGGGACAGACTCCTAAAAGTATTTATTCAGGATATTTCAGAGCCATCATAAATAATCTCAGCCTGTGTACACATATTAACGTGTTATGATTGAGGTGGAAGGGGACCAAATTTCAGTTGTATTTTCATCCTAGTAATTTGGAGAGAGATTTGTCTGAGTGCAAAGCCAGAGGATTTTGGTGGTGTGTGTGGCCATTCTGTAGCACTACATTTACTCCAGAGAATCAGGAAAAGGAAAGTCAGGGCTGATTATTTTGTTTTAATATGGATATGTGTAAATTCCAATACATCATAGTCGGACTCTGTGATGAGGAAGTAGAACACTGACAAGTATGGGTCTGGTTTCTATAGGCAGCTGTATATTTCCAGTAATCAAAATGTCAATGTTTTGTCCAAAGAAAAGCCTTTACTTTTCTATCTGACTTGAGTGATTTGCATACAAAGGATCTATACAGGGGGGAAAAAAAAAAAAAAAAGAAAATCCAAACACTTAAATGTCAGTATTTTTATTGGTTTAAAAAGAGTTGCGTCTGCACCCTTCATTTCAGAAGATCAACATCTCTCCTAAGATCTGTGTATAGATAGCAATTACAGAAAGCAGTTCGCCCACACATACGGTGGCTTAACTCTTTAATAACAGTTTATTTTTGCAAAAAAGCATAAACACCTCGATCACATAATGTTTGTTATTCTGCAGAATTTCTTACTTCCCCTAATTCCTCAGGAACATGAACTACTAGCAGCACTGCGTCAGGGCTGCAATTGTGCTCAGCTGTCCATGCACACACATGGGGGGAAATGTTCTCTGTGTGTTAGTCCCAAAACAGAAAGGAACAAAGAATGCTCTTACAGCATGTGGTACAGCAAATTGGTGGATATCTATAAATGAAGACTAATTTAACTTTACCCTTGCTAGTACTAAGGCAGCATAAATCAGCCCTGGAAAACAGATGCCACCATGTGACATTTTGATGGTGTTTCGATAGTGCAATGCCTTGTTTTGACTTAGTGTTTAAAAAAAAAAACAAAAATCATACCTAGTGGTTGTCTTCAGTACTGTTTTGTGCTATCTTTTCCTTCCCATATCAGCTGACACACGTGACACCTTGCACAAATGTTAATGATTTTGTTTCACCTCCTGAATGCAGTAGTGCCACAACAGTCGGAGATGCAGCCCTCAAGAACCACAGGGAATGTTTTATTCCTCTGCTGATCCCCAGTTGTACTCCACTGGAGTCACAGTACATTCTTTATCAGCAAGAGGAACAAAAGATTTTTCGGTGCAGAAGGCAGTGCTCAGCAATTCTTTCAGAATCTGTGGAAAAATCATAGTTGTGGGGCTTTACTTATTTCTTATTAATTTTCCTTTTGTAAAATGCTTTCCTGCTCTTTTTTCTTCTTACATTAATGCTCTAGCAGCAGTATCAAAGAATTTGCTCTGAAACCACCTGTAGCAGAGAAAAAGCCTCTGAAGCTGTGGAAATGGCAGATGGGTTCTATTGAGGTGGAAGCCAAACGTGCTAATGGAAGCTATGGATGATGCAAACGTTGTATACCTGACACGGGAAAGCCACTTGGCATAACAGGCCTTAGTAATGGAGCAATGGCAACATGTGGGGCTTTTAACTTGAGAAACTGAGGCCAAGGAGGTGAATTTCAGATGCACAGTGGGTATTTCACCTCCCTAAACCGGCACAAGTTTTCTTAAATCTCATCCCTGTTGATAGAAGTTACCAGGTAAATGACCAAGGATCTCTTCCCCTCCCCCCTACCCAAGTGGATGGACTCCTCTTCAGGCAGAGGACTTCTGTTTGTTGTTTGAACATGAATATTATTTGAAGTAACTTTTTTGGCCTCTTGGGTATAAATGGAACAGGTGTGTTTGCCACAGGCCACAGCTTGGGAAAGCAATGTCAAAGCACAATGAGGTCATTGTGAAACATCAGGATTCTTTCAGAGTCCTGGCTATTGCAGGCAGGAATACTGAAGAAAGCTCTGTGAACTGGATTCCAGGTGATAGACAGAAAAGCCTTGAAGAAAAAAAGAGAAGAGGAAAAAAAAAAGCTTTGCATCTGCTTAATTGTGTTTGCCTGGTGAGAACTACATCTTATCACTGATGCCTGAACAAGCTGTTTGAAACAGCTCCTGTCAACGGCCAAGTGGGTTTGCACATGCCTGGTGTTGGTCTGATCTTGGAGTGCTAAGGAGACCCGTTTTCTGTAAACAAATCGTTCTCTATGTGGACAAGATGAATATTTTTGCTGTAAAGTGTGCTTTGACTTAGAGTGTGTCAGGAAGTACCGAACCCACTAAGCGATTGCTAAATGGATGGGTGGGAGGAGTTCCCAGGCGCTGCAGAGACAGCTTCTGCCGCTGGCCTCTGAGCTGCCACTGCCAGCCCTCTGCCAGGAGTGAAGGAATATGTTGTATAACGCACTGCCTCCACCAAGTACATAGTGGTACTCTGCAAATAAACTTTATATCCAGGTATTTTTGGACGTCTGCCTCAAGCCAAGTGGATAAGGAGCATTTATGACTCTAGCAGTAAGACTGTGCAGATGTTCTTTTTTGCATGTGCAGTACTAAAAAGGAAAGCCACGTTATGCTTTTATCAGATCAACTTGAAATCAGTACAGGGGTAGCTCAGGGTCAGGATTTGTGCTTTCACAGCAGCATATCTTTTGACTCCAAGAAGGCTTTTTCAGTGTTTGTGCTTGAAGTCCCTCACTAAGCCCCCCAAAGTGACAACAGTACGGCTTTCTTTGTGAGATCTGAATGTCTGGATTAGGTCACTTCACTCTTTTATAGCTTTAACCAGCTTCAACTTGCACCGTGGTGACACACATCTGCTGACTCGATGGATCAGTGCATTAAGCTTCAGGCTGACTGGTGGGCCATGCTTGAAAGACTTTTGGCATGTGCTGGTGCCTGCATTTTTCACCCTTGACTGAAAGCATATGCTTCATACAATTGAGACAGTGTTAGCATGTGGGTCTCAGGCAGCCTCCTACACATCTGGCAGAGCCTGGCCCTCCTTCCAGGTGAATCATCTCTCCTGGGAGGGTGGCTTGCAGCACTGTGGCATCTGCAGAGTGGCAGGAAGTGTCTGAATTCATCTGAGAGTGATTTTTATCTTCACATGCTTTTCCAATTTCATCAGGCCCCTCATGCTACATTCCAAGTGACATGATTAAACCTGCCAAAGACAAAGGGAGGCTGATTGATAAAAATTATCTTTGACCCTTCACAATCTGTCATAGCTGAAGATAGTAGTAATAATAGTAGTAATGATGGAATGAAATAATAGCTTCCTTTGCATAACACTTATTGTTTGAATAATATTCTGTAAAACAGGATTACTTCCTTGCTTTTTGTTTCCATTTTATCACCCAAATTAACTTGTCATCAGCATAATAGAGGAATGGACTACAAAGAATTATAAACTTTGTATTAAGTGTCATTTCACTTTGATTTCCATTGTTTTGGTCTTATTTTGACGCATAAGTTTGAAGGCACAATAAGGATGCAGACTGGCAGCAGAAGATCAGTTTTTACAAAGGAGGTCAGACATTTAGGCAGGGGTGAGTTGGGTTTTTTGGGGGGGGTTGTTTTGTTTTGCTTTTTTTTTTCTTTTTTTTTTTTTTTTAAAAAAAAAAGAAGTATATGGATCTATTTTTCCCAGTATGAAAAGAAAATCATTGAAGGAAGGCTCTAAACATAACTTGTACCGCACAGCAAATAGAATATTTTATAAGCACAGTACATAAAAAGTATTTTTATTCTTTAGTCTGCTGCACTAGGCCAGGCACTTGGGTTATATTTCATCCCAACCAAACATCTGGACTGATACAGATGATCTGCAAGGAAGGAGATTAACTCTTTGCACCCCAAGATGTGTTGCAGATCTGTTGCATCTGCGTTTCTGTAACGCCAGTGACAGAAATTTGGCAGAAATGTATTCAGTCTCCTGCTTTCTTTATAATCTATGCTTGATTTTGTCACAGGAAAACAAAGAATAGTTGGGCCATAAAGCATAGGTAATCTGAAGCATTAAGAAGTGCATCTGCAGAAGTTGGAATGAAAAGCAGTGCAAATGTTGCTCTTGGTTAGCATAGTGTTAATGAAGGATAATTCTGTTGATTTCCTTTCAGTTATTCTGAACTAATGCATGTAGTGGGGGCAGCATCTGACCTACTCCGCTTTGATGTGTGCTCTGCTCTGTCAGGAGCTGCTAGGTTCTTTTGAACAGATGCCTCTATTCTCTGATACGTGGGGTCATTAAAAAGATCAAGATGACCAAGGCTGAGCCATTTGGAGATCTGCAGACAGTTGTGTGCTGCCCATGCAGTCTACACGGGGGTGGATTCTCCATGAATTTTCCCTCTGAGGTTAGAGGTGCGTGGGAGCACTTTGCATGCTGACCACTGCCGAGCCTCACCCCGACGGCTGGATGTACGAAGGCGAAGATTGCAAGGCACGGTTCTTTGAGAAAGCAGTGGGTTCCCATGTAGCATGTAGGAGGAAATCCAAGCAGAGCTTTTTCTAAGCAGTGCCCTTGAGAGACTTGCAGGGCTTTTCCCAGAGAGACCAGGCAGCAACAGAATAGTTGCTGAGTGAGCTGTTTCTGTATTTACCCAGGTTTGGTGTTCTGTAAGCGCAGGACTTTAAGCTTCTTGCTCTCACAGCAAAGCAGCTGAGTCAATGCTGGGTGGCCTGGAAGGCTTCCTTCCAGGTAGTGCATGGGGGAGTTACATTGCACAGGGTGCTCAGATAGCCTCAAGTGAGCACAAGGAATACCAGCTATCAGCTTCATCAGGAAACAATACCTCAAATGTTGCCAGCCTGCTAACAAGAAACTTCTCTGGGGCTCTGGCTAGCAGCTGAACCTTAGCAAGGACCAAACATTTAATTCTACCTGTTCAGCTCTGCATTTGTGTCTTTTTATCTCTTTCTGCTGCTGTCTTTGTTCAGCCCACTTCAACACCAGCATATGTAGATTCACTGGGTCTGTGTTTGTTTTTTAACTTTAAGTCTATTGGAGATGAATAGAGTAGTACATGAATGCATATAGCTGACAAAAATATATAAGCGGAATAGAATTATAAAATTAAGATTAGAAAAGTTAGTCCAACCATAATATAAAATACATCATTCAGCATAGTAAATGTTTTTTGCTCAATGCGAATACAGTTCTGCAGCTAAATTTAGCTCAATATAATACTTCAAATTAATACTTCAAAATAATACTTCAAATGAAAGCAGAATAAACCATACTTCACTGCTCAGACAATGAAGCATGAGCTGCATTTAAAAAAAGAGGAAAAAGAGAGAGAGAGAGGACCTATTACACAGTTGGGATGTTTCTCAGCCGTATTTCCTGATTCAGAAGCCTGTTGGGCTCAGCATGGCAGCAGCTGAGGCTGTGGGGAGCAGGGCTGGGTGCAGCACTGGGCTGTGGCTGGCCCAGGCATCCCGCTGCTGTTTCTCACCTGGCTCGAGCAGCAGACAGAACACGTGCCGTGTTTGAAGAGCTGCGGGAACGGCCTGTGGGATGGCAGCTCGATAGCTGTTCTCATTTGGACCTACCCAGTTTTGCAGAAGAGAAGGAAGCGAGCAAAGTAGGCTGACACTTGATCCTTCTGTTGGCAGGCCCCTTTCATTAAGTAGCTGCTGATAGGAAGTGTCGTTCAACAACTGTAAAGCCTTGACAGTTGCAGATTGGTCTCTGGGAAGACTGTTGACAAAATGAATGTGAAGCATAAAGACTTGAGGTCTGAGAGTACTGGGACTCAGCTTCACTGGGTTGCAGCCCTCGGTCTGACTGGTACAGGGCCTTCAGACCTGGACTGTTCTGCAGAACTGCCCTTAGTAACCTTGATGGTAACTTTACATCTTTAGGAGACATCGCTGCCTTTTTTCTTCTCCCCATCTGCTAAGGTGCAGGAATGGCAAGCATTTCTTGCCATTCACCATTAGGCATCTGGTACATGCTCCATGCTACTCACATGCAACAGTAATTCTATCTGAAGATAATTGTAGAAAGGAGTTTTCTGTCTCATTATGTTGTGATGGAATTATCCCTTCTCTCTGATGAAAGAAATGAGGTTGCCAGTTGGGCTTGGTTTTTTGGTGGGTGTTTGGTTCTTTTGCTATTTTCCCTGAAAACAAATACAGTAGCAGTTTACTTACAGTTCCTCTTTCCACTGCTTCTGACCCCTTTTCTTTGGTCTTATTCTCTTATTTGAAATCTCTCCGGTGCTCAGTAGTTTTCCTTCTTCTCACGTGTGCTTAATGATTGCTAAGATAGTGCATTCTAGGACAGGAAAAGTTAGAGCATGTACAGTTGTGCACATACATTCGTGTGTGTAAAACTTTACAAACTATATACTAACAATTTCTTTTTTCTCAGTTGTCTTTGCTTGAGAAATTGATGTTTGTGAAGCGATACTGCGTATCTGGTTGTAACTTTCAGTGTGTGAGCTGATGGAGCAATCTGACATTTTTGCTGTTTTCTTCATGCTTACTTGGTTGCACTCACAGCAGTGTATAATGAATGGATTCATTTAATCTGCTAAGCTCAGGGACTGAACTGAAAGTGCCTCTTCCTCCCCCCAACCCCAAGTGCCCTTGCCACAAGGCACCAGTCCTTCTCCTGCTTGTGTTCTCTGGTTTAAAAAAAAAAAAAAAAAAAAAAAAAAGGGCTGACAAATAGGTGCTGGGTGTGGGTATGCATGCATGCACATGTGCATGTGTTTGCTTTACTTTCATTTAAAGCCATTAAGAACTTGATCCCACAAGGTTCTGAGCATTTTTATTTCCTGCTGGCTTTTCGGGGAGAACACCTTGCAGAAGGCATTTAGCCTTGATTGTAGCAGCCACTGGGGAGGGAGTAGGGGGGAGGGAGAAGGGAATAGGATGGGGGAAGAGGGGAGGTGAGAGAAAGCAAGCAGAGGAATGTGACCAAAAGCACCAAATCTATCATTGTTGTTTCTGCCTGTCCGACGTGCTTGCTACCTTCAGATTTGTGACAGCAGCCAGTTTGGAGGTGGAACTTTAAATATAGGTTAATAGGTGTGGCTTTTATCTACCACTGCCCTCTGAATAGAATATGAGATATGATATTTCAGATACCTATTTGTAATAATTCCAGTCTTAAGGTATTTGAGACTCCATTAGCTCAGACAGCAGAGGTCACATATCTCTGAACATCTTTAATTTTGTACAGGAAGTAATATACAGCCTTCTGTCATCCAGTGCAATGGCACAGTGCTTGAAGAAAGCACTCCTGCCAGTGTTAAACACAGCTGAAGCCCCTTATATTCTCCACTTGCAGATTTAATAGGTCTCAAGTCAATGAGTGAAATATATTCTTAGCTTTAGGAAAAATATAATTGTACTGACTCTTCTCTCTCTCTCTCTCTCTCTCTCACACACACACACACACACACACACACACACACACACACACACCCTACAAAGTAAAAGTTGAGTTTTCAAGTAATCTTCCTTTCTCTAATAAGTTATTTGAGGGAGAGAAAAAAAGCAATGGTTGTAACTTAATGTTTCTTTTTGTTAGGCAATTTGTGGCAAAAAGAAAGAAATAGTATTGCTTTTTAACTTCTGTCATGGAATATAATAGTGGCAGGAGCTAGAGGTGGTCTGGCTCCTGCTCAGTTGCAGGAGAAAAACTTTGTGGCCGTCTCACTGTTTCAACAGCTTTCCCTTGAAATAAAGCAAGGGACACAATGAAACAGCAAGCAGTAAGAGCCTAACAGGGCCCTCCAGGGAACATGAAAGAGTGCCTCAGTCATTTTCTGTCTTGTTACTCTAAACACCAACTGCATTGTCTCAAGTCGTTTTCCCTTGCGGGAACACTTAGCCTTACCAAACACAGCTCAGCCTTACAGGTACATTCCCACCAATTAAAGAGGAGGGGTTCCTCACAAGTCCTGCCAATGCACCCACCTAGCTTGAGCAGAGATTGCCAAGTATAACAAACAGTGCCAAAGTGTGTGGTGGTTTTAGGATCTGCTCCAACGGGGACCGAGATGAGACACTCAGTCACAGCTTAGCCTTTACATAGAGCCAAGTCTTTGTGTATTCCTGAGGATTAAACCTGGAGCCATCCTCATAATGTAATGGAGCCTAACCTGGGTGGCTTCTGGCCTCTTCTGTTGGCAGAGCTCTGCCCTGGGAGAGCTGTGTTTGCTTCTGGTTTAGGCTTAGTTTTGGGGTTTGCTGTTGGGTTGGAGAGTCTGGTTTGTTGCAATAAAAATTCAGATTCTCCTCCCAGGATTTTTCAGCTGTGAAATGCATGAGTTTTATGTGGCCTTGGAAAATGTCCACCTCCCAGAAGATAGAAAATAGGTACCTTCCAGTCCTGGATCTCACGTGGAACTGAACTCAGAGGGTGGGGTTTGGGTGAAGGTTCAAACCCAAATTCCCTTGAAATCTGGAGGGGTTTGGGTTCAGCGTTGTGGTTTTGGATGATCAGCAGTGGTTATATACAAATGATTTTTTGCTCTAAAGAGCACAATAAAATGTTATTATACTTGCTAATCTCCTTTTTCATATCATGCCAACTGAGGACTGCTACAGTACAGCAACACAGCTGGCATGGTGGAGATGCCTGTGTTTTTGCCACTCTTTGTTCATAGGGGAATGAGGCCAGCTTTCTGTACACAGCATTCTGCCCTCCCCTGAAAACATCTGAGTCACACGGCTGTTCCCTGTAGGATCCTCAGCTCAATCTGACTGTACATCAAGAGGTATTATGCAACACAGACTGACAAACTTGGCTAATGATACAAGCTGCAAAGAAAAATCTTACAGTGGGCAAAACTTTAAGAGATGGATGTGCCTTGTCTTGGTGCTGGTGACACCTCATTACCTTGCAAGCTGGTTTTGCTGAGGGTTTGATCACCAGTATCTCTTGTTGCAGTAGGCTCTGCCAAAAACAGCTTTAAAATCTGCTTGAATCTCAGCAGCTTCCATGGGCTCTATGCATGATACCATGGCACCCTGGGCTGCTGCAGCTGTGAGCCTTCCCAGCTCACTGCAGAGGGAAGCTGGGAATGCTTTCTACTGCTGCAGCCTCTCCCTGCTCTGCTGGCAGAGGCCGCGTGTCCTGGTTTACATTGGCAGGAGCCAGCATAGCTCAAGGATGAATTTAGCCCTTGGCACTCCTTGGAGAGCTGACTCAGATGACTGCACATGAAAACTACAAGCTGGTCTCTTATTTAATTCTCCTGGATGTTCAATATTTAATTATTTTTTTAACTTCAATTTATTTGTAAGAATTATTTTCATGTTTAGTGGAAGAGCTTCACTGCTGGGATGTTTTGGAGTTACGACAGGAATGGAGAAATTATCGGTTTCACCTATACAGGGCCTTATCCTAGAGGATCTCAAGTCCTTTCTGAGCTCAGTCTCACCTGTAGGCCAACTGATGGGTTGTGGCGAGAAAAGGAGCATATAGAAATTGTAGGTGATGTGCTCAATGGTATGTAGCAGATCCACTACAGAACTAAGGACAGGAATTTTGTGATTCCTTCCTCCAAATGTGGTAGGCAGAAAAGTGGCCTCTGGCCAAGATTTCTGCTGTCAACTGCTGTGGATCACGTTAAGATGTGGTGACATCAGTTTTTGTCTTGGATGTATTTTGAAACTGATTACTTCAAAATACAAGGTGAAATTCTGAACTGTGGCTTTCTGCCCTTCGCTCTTGTAGGGAATAGGAAGCTTGAAAGTATGGCCAGAGATGGCCTTGGAAGGTGCTGTGGGCTGCTTAACAGGGCTGCCTGGGCAGTACAGCTCTGGGAATGTACCTCTGCTGCTACTTGTGGTGTGCTGCGACCCTGCTGTGCCAGGTTCTGTAGTGGGAAGGGGCGGTCGGAGCTCAGCCAGCCTGCCTGGCTGGCATGTGGAATTAATGAGGGTATGTGTTGGCTGTGACACCCAAGGAAAAGGAAAGCCCTGTCCCCAAATCTGCAACTAGAAGGGAACCTTTAGTAAAGCCTCAAACATGCAGGAGTTGAAAGTGAAGGAGACGTGTGCTGCCCTGAGTAGGAGACAGGGTCGCATCGTATGCATGTTGTGGCATGTAGCAGCCTTACTTGTTACGTGGCAGGAGTTGTCTTTTCATCAGGCAAACACGATCTCTGCCCAGGTCTTTAAGGAGGCTGGGGATCCTCATACCGCTTCTGCTCACATGCAGTTCTGCAGCGTTCAGCACATTCCTTCAGATTTTGAGGTAGAAAACCTGAGCTCTGTCTTTCATGCTGTGTAAATGCCTTGGCCTCGGAGAAGGCTCTAGGCAAGGCCAGAAGGAAACAAGGTAGATGTTTTGCCTCAGAAATAGAATGATGCTGCCCCTCTTGCCATTTGCCCACAAAACTGTTTCCTGCCAACTCTGTGCCTGATGCAATTTATATCGGAAGCAGAATTGGTTGGGGCACGTTTATGATTATAACTGGCATTTCTGTCATGCCTCGTGCTGAGTGCATGGCCTCTCCCTGCGTCCCTGGTGTCTGAACACATTAGGAGCATCACAGGGAGAAGTGAGCACCGAGGCAGGGAGCCACGGGGCCGGCGGCTGCACAGGGCTCTGGCGGCTGTTCTCCTGCAATCTGCAGGGGTGAAGGGCAGCACATCCCTGCTGCAGTGGGGCACAATAGAGCTGCTGAAGGGGGATATCTGTGACAACATGTGTTTTTTGGTCTCACGTGCAACATGAAAATGTGATTTTTTTGTTGTTGTTGTTGTTGTTTAAATGAACAGATGGAACTGAAATAAATGGATTAGTCAGTAGGGGAGAGGCAAATGTTTCTACTAACACTTGACTGGAGAGTTACCCTGCTATGTGGTATTGCTGAGTTCTGTTTCTTAAACTAATCATCTCCCCACTGCTCTCCTTTCTCTTCTATTCTTAACGTGTGCTTAAAGTGGGACTCCCCCTTACTGGTACGGCAAGCACATGAAAGCAAGTGAAGCACGAGCTTTGCAAATTTCAGTGCTTTGTTTGTTCCTATCAGTTAAACTGTGCTGCTTTGATAATTTAGTTGACTTTATTAGATTTGCCTGTACATAACTTCTCCCCTTACTGTTAGATTAAGTAAATGTTCCGTAATGACCAGCTGCTGTTTCTTTTTTTAATTTTTTTTTTTTATTTTTTTTTTTTTTTAATTTTTGTCTCTGCTACAAGGAGAGATTTGCTTTTGATTGAATTACATTTGAATCTCTTACTACTCAACTGCAGAAGACACATCCACACAGAAGCTGCTAAAGTACAGCAGTCCTTGTTGGAGGTTCCCACTGTCTTCCACCTTTATTTCTCTGTATTAAATTTGTGTTACAAGAACCCAAATGAATTAGACAAAAGTCATAAAGGGCATTTACTCTCAAAGCAAAATATTTAATTCATCATTTGATTCAAACTATGTGATTCCTTTTCAGTGAAACTTCTTTTTAATATCGTACAACCAAAGCATTCAGTTTTGATGAAGTTTCACTATAGTTACGCCAGTTTAGAAATCTGTTGATGCTTCTCTGAGCCAAATCCTGATATATTTTTTTTATTTTTTTAATGAAGAAAGTAAATATCCATTAGGAATTAGGATGGATTAGCCAAACTTCCTTTGTGTATGTGCCAAGCTTTCAAAGGTGAAGGTCTGCCACTAACCCACAAGCCCCTTACCACAAGCAGCACCACACTACTGTAACTTGTACTTCAATGACTGTTAATAACTTACTGTGTTACTAGTGCAGAGTTGCTTAATGACTTTTCAGGCAAATAGATAATTAAACCATTAAATGCTATAGAACTGAAAATTGTGTCCCTAGTGAAATTCAAAGTTCTCAATCTCCATAATGGACTGAGAAACCCAAGCTTGGGTCTGAATCATTTACAGTCCAAAGTGGAAAGGGGCACAGTAGAGTGTGGCCTTGGATTTTGTGGTCTGAGCCATTTTCCTATCGGCTGGTTTTTGAGTTATCTACCTTGTAAACTTATATACAGCTGTTCCATATAGACCTTTACTATTGTTTTGGAATGTGAAGCTGTTTCTGTATATATAAGGCTTTGGTTTAACTTTCTATCTCATGGAAGAAGTCTAATAATCAGTTGGAAAGGAAAATGCTTTGAGACATAATTCTTGTGGAGCTGCGCTTTTGGATTCACAAGCACAGGTTTTCTAACACTGTGGATTCTCTGTAGCCTTTATGCTAGGTGCATTCTTTTCCTGAGATAAGGCAGAAATTATATTCTGAAGCTGGCCTTGTTGTTCACGGGAGGGGAAGGGGTGAGCAGATGCATGTGCACTTACACTTAAAACTGAGGTCTCCGGTACTGCTTGGAACCTCAGGCATATGTCTTACTTTCTTAGCTTGAAAATTGAAAGCACACAAACAGCAACAAGAATGGCAAATACCTTAGACCTCAAAAGGCAAAGATTGGCAGCAGTTCTTTTTTCCTTATGAAAACAAATCACAGGTTTGGTCAGTAAATTCTATGTAATTGGATTATGCATTATTTAATGTATGTTTATATTCTAGTGTGTGCTTTGTAGCCTAAAACTGAGCACACTGATGCAGACCTAAAAGCAGAACAAAGCATCTGTAAGATGAAGAGATGAGGTCATCAGGACACAAAGTGTCATCAGTTCACCCTCTGAAAATGGGGGAACGTATTGTAGAGCTACATAAGCGTTTTTAGGAGAAAGTAAATCTGACTTCTAGAACAAGACTTTTATTTCTTACCACCTGTCTGGTTTTATCACATCTTCCAGTTTTCAAGTAACATTAAAAAAAAAAAAAAAATCTCTCTGAGGAGGACCCTTGCCTATAGCAGGAAGTATAATCTCCTCATTTCTCTCTCTCTTTTTCTCTCTCATTATATGCTGGCATGAACACTCTGACATTGCTAATTGCCTCCACGTTACGCTGGCTGAATTCCAACAGTAGTGGCATAAAAATTAATGAACAAGACTGAGTTCACACATAGGGAACATATGGTGCAATACTGGTCAATTGCATTCTAGTTTTAAAGTAATGTCTTGAGAGAGAAATGATCAAAGCAGTCTCACAAAATGAAAAGGGCCAACTTCTACCTGCACTGTACATCTGTGCTACCTTACTGTCCTGTGAGAATGCTGATGTGAATGAGGAGATTCCCCAAACTGTAAATACAGGCCGCCCTACAGTTGTTTCTTTTGCAAATACGCTATGAATTTCATCCACTGTTTTAATAGTGAGAGCTGGTGTCAAGTAATATTTCTGCTTCTGATTGTGAGAATATCTGAAGCAAGAGCAGAGGACATTCTTAGAAAAGTAATCTTCAAAGATTTTATCATCATCTTTAAGTGCCTTTGCAGAGCAAGCTATGCAGTTTATAGAGAGGTGCCACACAGTTATTCCCCATTATCCTAAAATGTGCAACTGAAAGTTAACATGTTGTTTTTATCTGTGTATATGCTTCATACAAAATCCAGATTTTGAAGCAATTAAGATAATGCTAATATGAGGTTCTCTTGAGATTCTTTCAAGTAGGAGGTTTGCTGAAGATTAATGTGAAAATACAGGTTTTATTCTTTTGCCAAAGTAAATGCTAGGTAACCTCTTGTTAACATTAATGGGAGTTAAATATTTGCACTGAGAGGAAAATAGACCCCAGTCATGATAGAAGCAATGATTATATTATATAATATAAATAAACACCACTTTTAAAGTATCTTTTACTGCCTTAATATGGAACAAACCATTACCCTAGTTGATTTTTATTATATTAGAGATTTCCTATCTTTACACAAGTAAAATGAGGTGTTCTTTGTCTCATGAGATTTGAGCAAGAATATTATTAACTTATATCGGCCAAGTCCTTTATCAGTTTAACGAATGACCCAAATAAATCACTGCTAAGTGCAGTACTTCATATGCGAGGAAGGGTTTTATGTCACTTCAGTGTCCGTATCCTCAGCTGCCTGAGGTGCTTGGGGCTGCACCCGGGGTTAGAGCAGGCAGGCTGTTGCCCAGGCTGAGGTGGCTGCGGATGGCCCCACTGGGTCCTTGCAGCACAGAAGAGAGCTGGAATGCAGAGCCGCTCAGGCCACATCCCCAGCGTGCCTCCTGCTACTCTGCAGGAATTTCCTTGGGGCTAACTCTCTCTGGCTCGTAGCCATTTCCACTTTAGTTCATAGCAGGATAAAGCAGAGGTGGGACAGCTCACTGGGGCCGTGGGGATGAATGGGAGACAGCTCTTCATGTGTCTGGAGAAGCGTTTTATTTCTGTTTGAATTTTTCTCATCGGCTTTAAAGTGAGCATTTCTCAAGGAATTACTGCAACACCCTTTCAGTAATCCTGAAGTAGCAGCTGTTTCTCATCTGGAGTTTGTGTTATAATATGGATTCAGATTAGGATTTTATTTAATTGTTCTAAGGCTACATAGGCACGGTTTCAATTTTACCTAAGACATTACAAATTCCCTTTCAAAGGAGAAGTGATGCAGCAGCTGAAAGCAGAGTTCGATGCAGTGCAGAGGCTTCAGCGTAACCCATTCCATTTGCAGTGCAATTAGACACCATTCTCCTCAATGAATGGGCCAGATGACGCTCCACTGATTATAATAGGCTTCCTGATATAAATCTGAAAGCTCAGATTGATACTGAGACTTGTGGAAGTGCCTGCGCTGCAGCGGTGCAGCTGGAAGAGGAAAGCTCCGTCAGAGCTGCTCCGCTCCTTTTGCTGGTACTGTGTTTGGCCTGTGTCAGAGGAAACGGGCTCTTCCTCTCCTCGCTTTTCTCCCTGTTCATAAAAAGAAGGCAAAGGGTACCAGATGGCATGTGTTACAGAGCTTTTCCTTCTAGCACAGAATTTATTTCCAAGATGTAGAATTGTGAGGATTCCTTCAGTCATCCCCCTAGAGTCACCGGTTTGGTATCTCGCCAATGGCATGTAATACACTTCCTGGCATGCTCTATGAGAAGTAAAATTAGTTCAGAGCTTCACTTTACAGTTGAGGCTTTTTTACTGTGTTATTTGAACATGCCTGGAAAAGGATCAGTTTTTAAGATTTATTAACCATTTCATTTCCGATGCAGTCATAGCCTCCCACCATGGTTGTACGTTTGGACAAACGTCAAAATCTGTGAACAGTCTGAGTCTTGTTACTGAATGTCATCTGGAAGTATCGTTCATCTCTTGTTCTGTTTCCTTGGTATGGAGGAAAGCATTGGGAGGGGATTGGAAGTGATACTAGGAAAAAGTTTTGATCCATGTGGCTTTTCTTACAAAAAAGGCATTACTGGGAAAACTATTTTCAGGACTTAGGTTTTCTGGCTATATCTTCAGGGGTGCTTTTGCAAACGGAAGATAAGAAAAACCCATACTGGAAAATTCAAGTGCATTGGTACTGTAGCTCATTTTCCCTAATAAGAGTTTCAAGGGAGTTTAGAGGCATGTCGAAGAATTCCTCTTTGGAATTTGGAAATAGCTGTCACAGCACAGTAACAAATGCATGCAAATAGGTATTTCTCTGGTTTGCAGATTTGGGTGCAACTGAGTGAGAGGAACATCAAGAGAAACCTTATTACAATGGGCTTCTGCAAAAACTTCTTTTAGCTCTTGGGATATTAATTTGCCTCTGAAGGGCTTTTTCTTAAACAAAAGTTCTTAGTCATATTGGAATTTTTGTTTAGTAAAATGTGGAAAACTTCCTGGTTTTTTTTGTTTTGGTTTTGGTTTTTTTTTTGGTTTTTTTTTTTTTTTTTTTGTTTTTTTTTGGTTTGCTATCTCATAAATTGCCTTGTCACTTTGTGGGTATGTTGCACTGTTATCTCATGAGCAGTGCACATTGCACTCTATGCATGTAGCTGAGTGCGTGTTTATACAAAAAAGGAGATTGTTTCTGTCTCTCTATAATCCATGTTTGTACAATTCTTTCAATGTCTTTAATTGTTTTGAACTCTAAAATGAAATGACTTCTAGATAAAATGAGCTTTCAGCCCTCTCGCTTTGTGACAGATTCCAGAGCATCTCTACCTCAAGGCAAGCTTGGTCACCATTTTGCCTTTGTGACCCTTCCTAACCTGTACCACTCAGCAGGCTAGCACTAATGTCAGTACTGTTTACTTGGGCAAGACTGATAGCATCCAGGTGGAGTTTCCAGTCCTCTTTTTCTTTTCTTTTTTCTTTTTTTCTTTTTTTTTTTTTTTCCTTCCCCCTCCCTTCCTTCCTTTATCCAGCCCTGGAATGCATGCCCTAACTGAGCAGTGCAGTGGATCTCTTCTGCAGATCCACCAGGTCTTTATTTTGCAAACCAGTTGATGTTGTCATTCTCTTTTGCATAAAGAGGGGACACAGCCCCAGGTCAGTGGGAAATGGCACGGTCTGACTGACCTCAGTGGTTGTTACACAGCTTGGAATGTAAAGGACATGACTTGAAAATCTGAGTCTTCCCTTTATTTGACCTCTTCCAAATGAATTTTCTTCCCAATTTGCAGTGGGCTCGTAGACTGTGCTTCTTACTGAAATACCAAAACCAGCATGGCCTTATTTCATTGATTCTCTCATTTGCTGGTTTAGCAATACCAGCTTAATCAACTGCACTTTCTCTGGTTTTCTTTCATTATTTACAGATTCCACCTTTATGAACTACGTCGTACAGATTAGTATAAATCAGTCTTCTTACAACTTCTAACTCATTTCGTTTAGGTAGTGAATTACTGCCTTGACAGCTGAGAGCAGAGCATTTTCTCTCCCTTCTGAATTTAAGAAAGACTAGAATGTAATTCTTGGCGATTAATAATAGATCATTAGAAATACTCTACGCACAACTGAACTGCAGGAGTGGTGTGACTAACCAGAATCCTGCAGAGTCCTGTGGCATTAGCTGTTAGGGAAAGAAGGGCCCCTGGCAGGAGCACACCAACCTTTGCTGTGTCACTCCTCCAGGCAGCATGGGAGTGGTGTAGGACCAGTGCTCAGTCGTAAACACATAGGCCCAAAGGTATTTGAGCTTAAACTGCATTGGGAGGCTTTGCATCGCCCTATGAAGAACCATTCAAATGCTCATTGGGGTACTGCTGAAAGAATGACCTTTTCTCATAAGAGTGCGTCACCGTGCTGCTGTAACAGCTGTGTGGCTGATGTAGTGCCAAAGTGGACACTTTGTCCAAGGATAAGAAGTTTCTGACATTATTGCTATCTTTTGAACTGGGGGCTGGGGGCAGAAAAAGCACCAAGAATTGCGCCAGTAAAAACATCTTGCATTATGCCTAAGGTCGTTAACATCTGGCTTTGGGAATCTGCCAGAGGGAATGGATTTCAGAGGCTGAAACTATTAGTTGAGAGCCTGCTGGTCCCAAGGGATCTTACCTCAGTCTTACAGCAAGAGCTTCCTGGCAGCCCTAATGGCTGTGACAGTGCTTTCAGGGAGAGGATATCGCTTACAATTGAACCTAGAACTCCCAGGGACTTTGCAGAAACTTTCCAGTGCAGTGGATGGCACCAGAAGTAACAAAGCAGTGCAGGACCTGAGTGCAGGTAGGTGTGCACACGGCTGTGTGCTCCAGGGGGAAAGCAGGTGTGCTTCTGCACCTGCTCTGCTTCCAGCCCAGCTAAGGGGAATGCACTGCATTGATCTCGTAGAGAGGTGACCAAAGCAAGCTGAATCTGGTAGTCTCTATCTCGGGTGTAAGCAAGCTGGTCCCTGGATGAACAGTGTTACATATAGATTGCTCCGAAAGTAATGCCTCCTGTTTATTTCGATGGAAATTACCACAGATACAAAGAGCATGATAAATTTGATAGAGCAAGTTCTCATCTACAAAATGATATTTTTTTTTTTCAACGCGATCACCACCATTGGCTTTGTACTTTCACCACTAATAAACAAAAGCCTGCATGCTGTACTCATTAAGAAAAATCTGCACTGGCAGAGGTGACCCGCTGTTGCTTTTGCCAGTGCTGTCAAGGCCCTCAGTGTCCCTCAGGCGCTGAGGATTAGATCTGTGGAGATGAATGTTATCTGCCTGTTAATGTGACACTTCAGATCAAAACGTGCGCCCGTACCTTGCATCCTGGCATGTGGCAATGAGGACAGAAGCAGTAGACTTCTGGGGAGCAAGAAGTTGCCCCAGGGTCTGCTGCGGAGCAGATCCATTCCTTTGGAGATGGAAGCGTGTGTATGTGTTCTAGCACATAAACACAAAGAGAACTTTGGCTGAAAGGCATACAGTTCAGGAAGTGAACTTCCAAAAATGAAATCCAAATAAGTAAAGCAAACCTGCAAGTCACATACATGACTGGTGCAGTTCCTTTCATATGCAGTTTTTTTCAGTACTTTGTGTCCCTTTTCTAGTGTGCTTTTATACTCACTGCCGGTTATTGTTGTTTCAGAACTTTAAAACTGTGGTGTTCTGGCCTTATTGCTGATGGGAGCATGAAATGCAGTGATTACAGTGGATAGAGGTCCTTGGCTTCTTTTACAGATGGTTAAGTAAGGGGCCGTAGGTACAAGTGTATTTAATGGTTCACCAAATCCTGTCTCGCTTCACTTTCAAGTTCACCCTTGTGTTGTTCTCAGCTGTTCTTAGTAGATCATTGGTGATCCAGGTGCAGTTGGAAGAAGTGCCTGAAATCATTTGCACCACTAGGGAAGTAGGCAGAGAAACGTGTGACATCTGCTCCAATAGCATTTTGGTGTTGCTGTATGTAGAGGTGAAATACATCTTTTGCAAATCAAAAACATCACAGAGGCAAAATGTTGGCATTTAAAACTTAACCTGTGGCTCATCACTCTTCTACGTGAGATCCTTGCACAAGCAGAGTGAATTTCACAAAGCATACTAAGAAAACTTTAAAATGGAATGGATTACTATTTCTTGCTTTAACCTCAATAATAACTGGAAACTGTTCCTCCATGTAGAAGTGAAAGTTGATAGATCTCAGTTTGGTTCCCATATGGGTTTAGTTTAGTTCTCATGTGGAAAGGTGTGCACATCACTGACATTGCCATCTTTTTCCTCTTGGATTCTTTTTTTATTTTTTTTATTTTTATTTTTTTACTTTTGTGTATGAGATCATATTTGATCGTATTCAGCAGGATCAGGAGTAGCGAGGATTTGAACCAGCTGTGAAATGAGAACATGTTTCTCTGGCGTTGGTCTCTCCAGAGCGGGATTTGAGTACTGAGTGGGAACACTGCACTCACAGGGCATCTCTGCAGATCCCTCAGATGTCCTTTTGATGTCCTTTCTCAAAAGCTGAAATGGGACATAATTGTCTGCTTGCTCTTCTGTGAAACTTGTGGATTTTGCTGTATGAGGAGCTAGAAATGAAATCTTGCTACAATAAGGCAAAATCTTTCTTTCATAGGGTTGAGGTTTGTTCATTTGTATTTCAGTTGTAGGTTCAGTGCCATTAAACATCTGGATCATTTCTGCAGTTTTATTTGTAGGGTGGTGGCACTTGGAAAGTAACTTGATGGTCTTGACTGCTGAACTTCTATTCAATGTTATTTTTTAACACACAAAAAATTAAGGGAAAAGAATCATCTATTTCTAAGTAATCTAGATATAAAGATCAGCACAAGCACTGTGCTGCCCTGGAGCCATGGCTACATAAGAAGATGTACAGCCACACCACTTCCACTTACAGCATCCCTGCAGGATGCCGAACCCCTCTGTGTTCCTCAGTGAGCTTTAGAGATATGGAACCTCCTGGTCAGTAATCACACAATTTCAGAGAGGACGAGCGATAGCTTTTTTTCTATGAATGCCTGTCTTTATTCCAGGTTGCTGTTATTTTATCAACTTGTTTCTTTTTCAACCACTTGCAAAGGAAATGCGTGCTCAGAGCTTGTAGATTGTAAGATCCCAGCTGGCAATGGCAAGTCCTGAATAGAGCGGTTAGTCATCTTGAAGTCTGCAAAGTGCAAGTCTTAGTTAAATACTGCTCATTTTATACTGTGCTCATTTCCTAGTGAGGTAACAAAGCACATATCTGGTGCATACTCTTGATCACAACAGTTTACCTATGCTCACTGTACCTGTTTTTCTAATGGTGACTGGCTAGTCATGATGTAACACTTCAATTGGTAAGTAAAACAAGTGGAGTGTTCTACTGCCAATGGCTGGGCTGCACAGAGCAATTACTAATCAGGGTAAAGCAGCACCAAGAACTGCTATTTTGTCAAACAGACTTTTCAACAGCCAATTTACACCATACATTCTGTGTATAAAAGTAGCTTGCATCTCTCCTCCCCCGTAAACATCTATTTCATATTCTGTGAGACTGATGCTTCAAGATGAATGCCATCCAGATAATGTGGTTTGGAGTTCAGAGAAAATATCTTGATAAACAAAATGCACAATTTCTAAGGCTGTAAATGAGTTTTCAGAGCTTTCTAAAGAAGCTAATTCTTTTAACAGCTGTATTGCAAAGGCTGTGCTATTTCTCTTTACTGGCCAGTATAATATGATGATTCTGAACAAAGGATGTCTCTTTCTAAGTCTACAGAGGAAGTGCTGTTTATAGAGGTACAATCCCAGCTTTCACAACAACTGTTGCTTGCTAAAATGGTGGTCAGAAGAAAATGTTCCTCTCAGTAGGGCAGAGCCACAGAACTTTCTGTGTGACAGGCTGATTGTCACAGTTTTATTATATAACTTCAGGTACAGCACAAGTCTACCACCTTGTGAAAGGGAGATGATGCTAAGTATAATAGCTGTTGGTGCTTTTTAATAAAAATGATTTGAGTTTACTTGAAAAGAATGGCTTCACAGAGATATGGAGTTTATTACAGATCTGGCATAAAATGTTTCTTGGAACGAAGCTGATTTATACTGGTGAGGATATGAATATGATCAGAGTCCAAAAAGGCATTTCCCTCTTGATAGTCCCTTCTACTCTAGAGAAAAGATCACACCAAATATGCAGCCATGTGATCTGGATGCTATTCTTTGAGCTGTAGACTACAGCTCAAAAAGAATATTCCCTTTATCTGTTGGGTAAACTGAGATGGAGCCATACAGGGGTGAAGAGTTTAGTGCAAAAAATGTATGGTAAGGCTGAGGCTTTGGAATGAGGTATGTGGTTGGACTAATAAAAGTGTCTCGTGGTTGCTGAGGAGAGCTTGATCCAGCTTCCCTGGAAGCGAAGAACACAGGTGACACTGGCTGTGCAGCAGCAGGAACAGGACCTTCAGCTTGTGGAGGTCTCAGCAGCAGGGACACCTGCCAGATGCTCTGAAAAACACATTCAGAGTAATCTCAGCTCCCATGTGGCCTCCGTGCAGCCCACTGCGGTGTGGTGGCCCTTATGTCTCACCGGAGTGTGGCCACTCGGCTCTTCTTGAGAGCTCGAGGCCGCTGTTGGTAAGTGATGAAACACCTCACCACTGTATGGTTCATTTTTAGCAGCAGGACAATGTAAAAGAGAAAGAGGTTTGTGAAAAATCACACAAGCCGTGTGTGTTTAATACACCCGAAGGCTTGTTACTTCCTTGTGCTAATCCTGCCAGGCCTACTTCTTCAGTCCCTTCTGTGTGGGTCTGGCAGTCGGCTTCCTGCAGGTATAAGACCTAAAGCCCCAGCTTCATAAGAGCCTTCTGTTTTACACCTGCCATGGTCCCTTTAATTGTACGATTTCACACCTTGTTCTGGGCCTGGCACTCCTCCAAGCAATCCCCAGGCATCTCGTAAAAAGTGGTTGGTCTCAAATCATCTTTCTTCTTTCCCTCTTTTCAAGCTATGCATACTCCCCTATTATTTTAAACTGGTATATTGGTGGAGGAAAGCCCTGGTAACCTGCCCAGCACCTCCAAGCTGTTAACAGGGCAGCTCCAATCTCACCTTATAATAGGCTTGTGCTTGTTCAAGGAGCCTGGAAGCTAAAATGTAAGGGACTCTGTTGCTAACACCACGCTTATTCATAGCAACCTGGGTTCTTGAGCTGCTCCTACCTGTCGCAGCATTCGGAGGTTCCCACAAGCACTTCTGTTTCCAAGCATGCAAGCAGTCTAACCTGGCATCCTATCTGATATACAGAGTCTGTTGGCGGATCACCGAGATGCACACAGCCGGAACTGACAGGGAGCTCAGTTCCAATCTGAACATGTTTAAGCTAATAATTTCCAAAGTGAAACACTGTTAGTAGTGCTGCGTATAAAATATCTGGTAGCTGAGAGATTCTGGCTTTGTGTGAGCAGCCTCTTGTCAGAATGCTCAGCAAGGGAGGGGTTGGCAGGAGGAGGCAAGGGGTTGGGTGTCTGTAAGCAGAGCCCGGGTGTCTGCGAGGCAGGAGCTCAGGCTGGGCAGCTGCTCTGTGTCCTCAGGTTCAGAGGAAGGCAAAATGGTGAGGGGTGAGAGGAGGGAAGCTGCAGAGACGGCCTGGGCAATGGGGCAAGGCAGCACTGGAAAATAAATGAGAGCTCCTGGCAGATGCCGATGCCTGAGCCAGCTATTCTTGGCAGCGAATAAAAAGGTTAGAGCAAGGAAAAGTTATATTTATTTATAGATGTGTGTGTGCATACGGATATGTATGCATGTGTTTTATTTTTAAAAGGTTGCTTTTATTTCCAAGTTTTCAATTATTTCAAAGGTTGCGTATGCTGGAGTGCCACAATAACTCATAGCTTCACAGAGACAAATCTATTATTGCTTATATCACAGAAATGCCCAGAGGCCTCATGTAGGGACAAAGCTCCATTGTGTCAGATCTTGTGGAAACATCATGTATATCTTTGATTCATAGTGGATTTTGAATTACTCGTAATAGTTTAATATTTTTTTCCCATCTGTTAATTTCAGGTTTCAAGCTCTGAAAGGGGCTTTTACAGCAGTTGTGGGTTCTGGCAGAAATTTCTGCAGATCACTACAGCCACTTCTGCATACCGTTTCTATATACGACCATTGGCAAATATCAACAGCTGGCAATAAAAGTAGATATAAGTGATTCTGAGAAT
>NW_024884789.1:8602499-8653966 GCF_019232065.1 Centrocercus urophasianus
TTTTTTTTTTTTTTTTTTTTTTTTTTTTTTTTTTTTTTTTTTTTCCTGTGACTAGGAATGAGAGAGAGAACAAGGTCATAAAAATACTGAGGGATCACTTGGAAAAGTCCAGTTTTCAGTAACATTTTCAGTAAAATATTGTCAGGCTAAGCGTAAGATCTGTCCTTGCTGATGATAAGCCCTGTCTTGGGAGGGATGCTATAACGCACTGTAGGCTGTCCGTACAGTGTGGCATTGTCATATTGAGCAGACAAACAGTGGGAGAGCTGCTTGCACCATTTAGCTGCACGCTCTGCAAATAATCTTTTGAAGCCATTGGGAATATTTGTGGATTTTAAACAAGTTCTGTAAAGTTCTGACTTTGCCCAGGAATGGTTGTTTCATGCTTTACGTCAATGTAGCAACTTTGAATCTGTCCAGCATAATTCAATAATATCCACTGTGCACATTCAGATGTTGAAGATACTTGGACTATGGCTGCATAATGTGGCTGCTTGTGTTGTTCGGGCTGGTTACAGCTGGAACTTCAATATTTTTTGTAAATGCTGCTCACACCATTGAGGGATATCCAAGACTGCACCAAATAACTGGACAGCTTTCTCTGACAGCTTTTCACATGCTATCCTCATGCACTCCTGTTTTTAAAGCCTTACATCCCTCGTCCATAGCCAAAAGCTACTAACTTGGAACGAAGTTCAATCAAGACCCAAACATAATGAAGAAGGAGAAATCGCAAAAGATGGAGTTAATGGCTGCAGCTACCGCTGCGGATCCTTTTTGCCACAGGCTCTGAAAGTCTGGAAAATTAATCAAAGTTCAATCAGGGATGTATGATATTGCGGCAGCTGCAGCAGCAGTGTCTGATGTCACCTGGGAGCTGTCCATTAAAAACAGCTCGCTGGAAACTATGGTGGTATCGATGCGGCATCCTGCTGAAAGGTAGTCGGATGCTACTGCAGGACATTGCTGGATCTTCTGCTTTTACGACTGGGAAACTTCAGGAGTTTGATGTGTATTTTGGACATAAGAGTAACATGAGAGTAGATGTGTGTTTGGAGTAGGCTAATAGAGTAGGTAGCCTTAAAGAAATCATCTAGATGGAAGATGGGAGGCTGTTTTCAAGGAGTCTTCTTGAAATACCAATGTAAAATAGAAACTAAAATTTCTTCTTCCTATTCAATTAGATAGGGATTTAAATGCAAAAAGATGTGAGGAAAAACAAAATTTGGCCATAGTGTGAAGTTGTAAGATACATCTTACAGATTGGGAAAGCTGGTGAATAAGTGCCCATAATGAATACTGGCTCTTAGTAGTAACTTCACGTCTGGTTGTTGACCTCAAGTACTGCCCGGAAATGTGTAGATCATAAGCTTGGGGGGAAAAAAATGTATAGATAAGCTGTAGCTTTTTTTCTTTCTTTTTTTTTTTTTTTTTTGCAATCATTCTTCTTTTAGAACTGCTTGCCTTTTATTTTATTGCCTGGAAAAATGTATGTTGTTTATGATTAAAAGTTGGCAAAACTTGCAGGCAGGGAAAAATTCACCTCATTTTATCAGCCTGCCACTGAGACATGTCCTAGTCATCTCTATAATACTCTGACACTCCCATGAAACAAAGTAAAATTGCCACCACTGGTATTACTGCTATGTTACTCATCAGTTATTATATGCCATGGTTTAAACAGTTGAAAACCACTACCTGGTATTAAAGAACAAGGGGGGAAAAAAAGGGGGAAGGAAAATGCTGGAGGCTGTGAAAATAAATGCAAAGCTCAGTGCTTTAGTTGAAGTATCTCCTGCATTGGTAGACTCTATCATCTTTATTGGGGGGGGTGGGAACACAAAATGCCATTAACGTTTCAAGTATTACAGTGGCAACTCTCCTTTTCTTCAGCCTCGTGAATGAGTTGAGCCTGGTTTTATGGCAGTTGTATGCTGACTTTGACACACCTTTGGCCCAGTGTCACACCCTTTGGCCCAGGGGCACAAACATGGTTACTGACTACTCCTTTCATGACAACACAAAGTCTCTGGAATTCTGTCTAGGCACTTTAAATCAGATAGCATAAACAAGTCTTTCTCCCCATTGTGCTTCTGCCTGGATCATCGCTATATCTTAACTGAAATTACTGGCGTTCTTTTGATAAACTGTTTGTGTTAGGAAGGGGGGCTGAATATTTTTTTGTTAATTACTAAATCTCGGTGACAGACAGAATCGGCCTGTTCAAACTTGTGCTGTAATTTGAGGATTAAATGCTGCACATCTGAGAACCACCAGTATCAAAACTGATTTGCTTTAAGAGACTTAATGTTGTTAGGGGCTGCAGTTTGACAAAGCAGATTCCTTAATAATAGAGTTGGCAATTAAATGTCTTAAACTCCTCACAAGGCTTACAAGATGAGAGGGCAATTGGTAAAATTGTGCAGAAATAAAAGTGCATAGCCTGTACAGCTCCCACCTTAATTCCTGACACCAAAAGACTTCAGCTCCCATTAATGTTGGGCTGCTAGATAAGATTTGAAAATCGCATTTCACTTGATGACACTTTTCTTATCTAGGCTGAAAGTTTGCAGGTTCATATCCTCTGCCAGTACCTTTGTGCTAACCCAGCCCAAGCCAGACTGACCATGCAGAAGATGGGCAGAGGTGCCTTGGGTATCTCATCCATACTGCATCATGCCCGTCTCATTCTTCAGAGTGGTATCTCTGGGCAGACGTGCCACGTGTGAATACATATCAGTACAGTACATTCACTTATGACAAAATGATATGGCGTTTTGCCATGTTTTTAGATAGAAGTTGCACGCTTCATTGTTCAAAAAAATTTAGAAATTGAGAAAGAAAAAACCAGTGGATATCCAGTTTTCTCTGTAACAGCCATGAGGTAAGGAGAACAGGGGGAGAGAAGAAAAATGTCTGCTGTTCAAAGCAAGCATATTTTAACTGATCTGCCTGACATACTTGCAACGTGTTGCAATTCATGTTTCTGTAACAGTTTTTCCAGTCTTTATATTCTCTATGTAAAGCAGTTGTGTTTCTGTGTTTTTTTTCCTCCTTGAAGTTAGAATTTTGCGGCCGTTGCTTTACAAAACATCTCAAAGAAACTAATTTCACTGTTAAAGCTCTTCATAATTTCTTTTCTTTTTCTCTTTGATTGTATTGAAATCCAAGCTTAGAAAGCACCTCCTATGTAAGCAGGTGAAAGGTAGCGTATTTAGTTTAATGCTGCAAACTGGCAAAAAGACACGGAACGAGAAAATAGGAACAGTCGGTGAGTTTGCAAATGGCTGGTAGTTAAGTGGGTGCTCCAGGCTTCACGTTGGATCCGATGGTGTTTATTAAATATCTGGGGAGATTGGAGAGAGTACAGAAGGAATGCTGCTAACAGAGAGGATACATGGTTTGGACTCATTAAGACTCCAAATTCTAAATCTCTCCAAAAGGAGCTAATAAACCTACCTGAAGAGCAGATAA
This sequence comes from Centrocercus urophasianus, assembly GCF_019232065.1. Taxonomy (NCBI): domain Eukaryota; kingdom Metazoa; phylum Chordata; class Aves; order Galliformes; family Phasianidae; genus Centrocercus; species Centrocercus urophasianus. Next base: position 8,605,974 of record NW_024884789.1, read on the forward strand.
AGCTGTTGAAAAAATGCAAAGTAGAGCATGCTGGAAAGAAATAATCTGGAGGTTTCATAAATGCTGTCAAGGCCTGGAATGATATTGTAAGCATTCAACAGAAAACCCCAGTTATCAGAAAATTGGATGAACTCATCTGAATGGTATATACGAGCAATGAATTAACTCTGTTGCTTTTATTAGGAGAGAGAAAATGCAGTATTTATCTGTTTGTCATCAAGCGTGTGCTGATTGTGTCTCTGTTGCTCACTATAAAGCTGCATTAAATGGAGGAAACTAAAATGATAGAAAGCAAAAGGGTGGAATAGTCTGATATTTTAAGTATGTTTAGAACTGTCAAAAAGTCAAGTGGGACAGCGTATCCCTTCTGGTGATCTTATGACAGCAACAAGAAAAAAAGAAGTGTGCAAAAATTAGAAATGGGAGAATGAAAATGCCCAGTTGTTGGAAGCAGGGGAAAGCTTTGTTAGGAAGGTCACCCGCAGGACCACTACTTCAAATACTGTTTTAAGCTATCCTGAGCTGATGAAGTAATTCGGTGAACAGTTAAAAGACAATTTCTACTGAAGCTATGGTGCAAATGTAGGAAGTATTAAATCAACTTCATATTTTCATTAGGTTCTTTTTGTCTAATTACAGCAAATGGGATGTAAATAGCTAGATAGGGATCAATAAACTGGGATCATACTGTTATTGGAAAATAGTTTTGGATACTGTAACTCAGAGTTATCTGCTTGGACCACATTACAAAGTCAGCCTGGGTTTCTCTGTTGCTTACATGAGAGCTGCGCTGCTGCATCTGAACCTTTCACACCTCTTGAGAAAGATTAAGTGCTTCGTGGCTTAAGCTGCTACTTGCAGTTGGACTGGTGCTTATAACCCATGCCCTCGTGTGCAAAGTTTAAAACTATTTTCATCTTCCTATGCAAAAGTTCATTAACTTTTAGAACTACTGGACTTACAAGTCATTTGAAACTCAGACCCACAGCCATGTTCGTGTCCTGTTGGCACGGCCTCAGATCTGTTTACTGTTTCCCCTCCAAGCTCCCCAAACCCTGAGGTCCCTTCTGTTCTGGACAAGTGTATAGCCCCTGATCCCCTTGGCTTTTCTCACAGGAAGGTGATCTGCTGCCCATCTCTATGGGCATCTGGTCATAGGGCTGACCACGAGCTCATGTCTTGGTGGGGTGAAATGCTTAATCCGCACGTCGCTCCAAGGTGCTCAGTGAGCAGACCATTAAATTAGCACTGAGGTGTTTGCCAGCACTGACTTAAGGAAAAGGGTCACCATGTATTACATGTTTGGAATTTAGGCTAAGCAGGCAGCACACAGAGCTTAATGCCATTTTGCAGCTAACTCTGGTAGAAGGAATTGACACAGACAACATGTGCTTGGGCAAGTTCCATGCCTGCCTAGCATAGAGAAGGAAGAAGCAGTGGTGAAGAGCAAACTTACTCTTAATGTGTAGCTTGATCTCTTTTATGATGGTCTTAGTAATATGACTCTTTTTTTCTTTCTTGAATCAGCCACCAAATCATGACAGGGAAAAAGGTTCCCGAGGATGATATTTGTGCTTTTATGCTATGCCACACTCTCTTGGTTGCAGTGACTCCCTATGATTAATACCACTTCTTAAAGAATGCAAGATAATAAAATCAGGTAAGAGCAGCAGCATTTTGTCTGTAATCAGTTCCATGTGTGGGAGCTCCTCTGAAAACTATGAGTACTCTGGAATTTGGTGAAGCAGTTTTAGCGCCTCGGAAGCTGCCCTACATCCTCTCACGTTCCTGCCTCTCTGAACGCAGGCTGAGACATGGCAAAGGAGAAACAGGCTGGGGCACATAGAACGAAAATGCAGCTCTCTCTGAGCTACATTGCTATGCTGTGATTTTGGTGTTTACATTTGGATGTCATGGATTTCAGGCCTGGGGAACTTTTCCTTTGCCTTTGGCAATGTCCCTGAGAATACAGATGCCATCGTTTCCTCAAGGAGCATATAACTTAAATGCATTTAAACAAAAACAAAACAAAAAAGAATTGAAACAACTTCCCCGAGAGTATCAAACGATGACTCGATGACAGAGCCTCAGATTGAACCCAGGGCTTTTGGCTCAAGCCTAAGGCTCTGTCCTGAGGTTTATTTTTTCCCACAAGAAACTATTTCTCCATTAGGTTTTACTACTGGAAGAGGAATTATAAGAGTCTCTGACTTCTATTTTGGTCATTCTTCAAGACATGTCTTGATAATTTGTTCTGTACAAGCAAGCTTGGACTATGAATCAGCTGAAAATACTGAAAATACTGTTAGTGCACTAATTCCTCTTTAACCAGTACATACAGGTTGTCTTGAATGTGTCACATTATGCTAGAGAGTGTTGGATTTTACTGAAAGGAACACAGATGGTAAAAAGCTGAAAAAGTGCTTATTAGTGATAGCAAATAGTTTAAAAAGAGCAATAGTGGAATACGCTCCCATAAAATATTCATTGAAAAAGCTTGAACAATGAAAATTATGCTTAAAAGATGGTTAGAAGATAATTAATTAAGGGGAAGAAAAAAAAGTGAATTGGTCTTAAATTGTTTGCTATGGAGAGTTAGCTAATTTAATAAGAATTATCATCTTCTAGGCAAATGGCAGGTAGCTAATACATAGGGCCTTCCTGAGAACTGGATATCATTCAGAAGTCAAGTCAGACTTTTTGGCAGCTCAGGTAATCCTAAGCCACGCTTTGTCCTGTTGCAGTTTTGTTGCAGAATTCTCAGTTAAGTAGACTCCTTGGTTACTCTGCTGTTTGTTTCATTAGGAAGGAAATAGGATTTTAGTAACAAGGTGTGCCTTTGGCTTTGAGTTACCATCATGAGAGGACAGTTAGTTTTGTCATCTCTACAACATACACAACTTAAAACGTTCAACACGACAGTACCATGCTGGCCATCATTTCCAGTACTTCGTCCTGCTGTTGACGAGACAACTCCCCCCCTCCCCTCGATGACATGTATATAGCTGCACTGGTGTCTTGACAGGGTGGCCCTGCAGCCCATGCCTGAGCTGTGCCTGCAAGCACCGAGCTGCCGGCGGTGGTTTGCTCCTCGCACACTTCGATGTGTTTTGGCAGAAGAATCTGGCAGACTGTACTGTGAAACTAAATCCCTCCCTTTTTTTATATTTTTTATTTTCTTATTTTTAACTTTTTTTTCCCCCAAATCTTGTTCAATAGTTCTGTGGAAGAGGTACGGTGCAGGATGGAGAAACATAGGGATTCAGGGAAAGCGTGGGCTTTGTGTTGTGCTCTGTGGGACCAGATTCTGGGGTCACGTTGGCTTTATGTGGCCTCATTCTAGTTACTCTGTTGTCTTTACTTCAGTATATAATCAAATGTAAATTAGGTTATCTTGTCAAGCGTTGTGCATATATCTACCAAATAATAAATAGGATTAGAAGACAAATTACCCAACAATTATTCATTACGTTAGCTCTCTTTTCCCTACAGCCATCTTATTTCCTGCTGCCATTCCTCCAGGACTGCAGGTATTCATCTGATCATGTACTGTCCTAAAACAGACCTATCAGTATGTTCCTAAAGGGTTCCCACTGGGTCCAATGCGACTGATTCATCTGTATTTCTGGGCGTAGCATGGTGAGCTCCTCCTGGGTTAGGAGAATGCCAAGAAATAATATATGAGAGGCAAAGGTAGAGGAGCAAGAAGAGTAGAAGTGTTTTCATCAGTTTTGTTTTGCCTTCTTAAATAGGTGAGGGATGACTATGACAAAAATCCTGTTGTAACCCATGAATGCAACCCAACACCTGAATAACTGAAAACAGATTTTGGCCCAATTACTGGAAAGTAATTCTCCTGTCTTTATGGCCTGCGTTCCTGTTAATAGGAAGCTTCAACTTCATAAAAAGAAATAAAATTCTCAAAAGTAAGTTGATAAGGGGGAAATGTTTAAACAAACAAACAAAAAAATACACACCCCACTCAACGAACCCTTAAGATCTGCAAATGCTTAAAAGAAGGGAAAAATAATCAGCCGCAGCAATTTGCAAAACAACCCTCTAATACTAGAAGTATTTTTAATTGTGAGCACCTCGTAGCTTATTTGCAGATAGTTGTGCACTCCTGGAGAGGGGAAAAAAAAATTGTAATAGGCCTTAGGTCAGCTGCATTGATTTAATGCATTACTTAGGCTGCCAGAGCAGAGGTAGAATCTCCTCGCACTGCATTAGGAGTGCCTCAAGCCTCCGTGACTCCTTTTGATCAAATCTCTGTGAAAGATGAGTGTCATGCCCTCTCCGAGCCAGCTGTGAGGGGACTGCCCTGCGACTGGAGGAGCACGCGGAGCGCGGCACCGCGGGGCAGCGAGGTGAGAGCCGGCTGCAGAGGTGAGAGGCAGACACAACTTCGTACTGTAGGTCTGGAGAACACCAAGGGGGAGGATCCTATTTCACTCCCCTGTGCACAGCCCGAGCATACATCAGACCTTGAGGTGCTCAGAGTCAGACAAGAGTAAAGAGGCGTGTGATGGTTCTGCCTTAGTACTTGTACAGACAGGAGTGTTTCCAGTACTTCTTTGTACAACTCACTGAGGGAATGGGAAACTGTTTTATAGCTCTGGAAACATAAGCACAGTAAGAATGTCTGAGGTAAGGAAAGTTCTTTGCAGTTATATATGAATGTGTGTTTTTACTGTGCAACTTTTACTTGTGGTTATGCACTGTGGAGATATAAAAATTCTTGCGATGGTGTTGTTTTGGGTTATGAACAATGGAGGTGAAAGCTGTAGTGAGCTGCACTCTGCATTTCTTTAATTACTAAGAGATATCGTGAAAGTGGGAAAATATATTAAAAAAATTTGTTTTTCTTTCTGCTGTGCTCTGTAAGCAACTGTATGACTTTTCTATCCTACAGTAAGTAATGCTGAATTGCAAGCTGCTTATAATGAGCAGAGCCATCACTTGTGTAATTGTTTTCCAATTGAAGTAGTAGCATGTAAATCATAAATACTTGACGATGTTTAATTGTACAAGTCCTCAATATACATTAATAGCAGTAAAATCTGTGATTTGTGGCTCAGATGTGTTCTGACTCAAGTGCTTTAAGCAGATACATTATCATTATTATGACGTATAAATGCACTGGAGAGCAGGCAACAATATAATTTCAGTAAGAAGTTCTTTAGAAATTACCACTAAAGTGGAACCTAATGTATGCCCTTTGTATACAATTTATTGCTGACTATTTAGCATCCAGAAAATAAGGCCGGTAATTCTGTTCTTAGATCAGCCTGTTTGTATTCAGGGGGAGCCAGAAGGGGGGAGAAAGGGAGAGTGTATGAGTGTGTGTATGTGTATACGAGGGTGTCTTCTGTTACGTTGTTTTCTTTCTTATACATATTGAGCTCATTCAGAGGTTAAATGCATCAGAATAAAGGATGCTTATTTAATTTATTTTTAATTTTTTTCCATCGTGTAAAAAAAATTTAAAAAGATGGTTTAATTGTCATCTTGGACATAGTGAGGTTTTGTTAGCTGTGTTTAAGGTACAGCATTTTATTTTCTGGTTTATTAATTGCCCGAATACTTCAAGTCCTCCGTGTAATCCTTGGTTTAAAAATGAGGAGAGGGCAGATCACTAACCCAAGGGAAGTCTGCTGATGTATACAGACTGGTTTGTCCTTCTGTAAAATCCTGAGCATAAAAGTGGCCCTATTCTTTTTTTCCCCTTTTTTTTTTTTTTTTTTTTTTTTTTTAACATAAATCTATATTTGTTTTTTGAATAATCTGGAGAACCAGGCAACTTTGGGATTTTGTGGAAGTGGGGGAGAGAAAATGAAATGAACTGGTTTTGTTTCAATTCAAATCATTACTATAAGGGCAGTCAGCAATCAATTTTCACATCCGATCGGAAGCTGGACTTTGGTGTGCTCATTTAGTTGAGATTGTTGTTCGAGCAATTTTGTATAAATTTCTGCAATTCACATAACTACTTGGCTTCTTGAACCTTGCGAGCTGGTTGTTTGTCTTATCTTTGGTGAGCTAACTCTGTGCTATGTTGCAAAAACCTCGAGGCATGTTGTGTTTCTTCGTGTTCCTGCAGTCTGCAAGTGAAGTCAGCTTCATTAGTTTCATGATGGCACATCAGTGCATGGCTGGTGTTGCTGCTTCCTCCAAGCTACTCCCGGAGCATGATCTGGGCTGCCTTGGTTTGGATAAGCTTGTAAGGATTTGTCAGCCAGATGTGACAAGATTGTCAAGAGGCAAGTAAAGAAGGAGATCTGATATTAATCAGTGCATAGCTTGGAGCCAAACTTTCTCAAATGCAGTGTAGTAACATGTTCTTCTCATTTACTGCTTCTCTTTGTGGCTATAGAACTGCCACTGTCTGAGTTTGACGGTTAAAAGGGATGCCAGCTAATAGTCTTTAATTGTAAGGATATGATTCTAGGTGGGAAAAGATCATAGGTTTCTATTTTTAACCTTCTTTTTGAAAATACAGTTGTGTTTACTGCAGTTTGCTGGAAAATATGTTAGCAGAGAAACAGAGCCTCTTGTCTTTGGTTTTAAAACGGTGAAATTGTGGCTCATTCTCTGCTCGGGGAATGTGAGGTGGGCAGCCTTGCTGCAGGTTGTGCCGCAAAGTAGGATTGCGTTGTTTTTAACTGCTTACAACGTGCGTTGCTTTCCTTTGTTCTGGCCGTTAGAACAAAATACACTGAAGAATTCCTTTCTCATTTCTTCTTTTACTGAAGTCGGGAAAATATTGGCTTTCCAGGATGCAATATTATGTGATACGTTCTTACAATTACCTACGTAATAGTAATAAATTTGGATTTTCATCTTTTTTAATATCAACATAATTCTGCATTTCTGTTTGAATCAAAATTTGGAGTTTTCAGCAGCTTATTTGGACAAAGCTTATTTTAACAGAAGTGACCAAGCAAAAGGTATCTCATGTTATGGAAGATTCTCTTAGGTCACATCTACTGTAAGAGTTTTGCTTGATTGATTTTAAAAATTGTTCTGCTAAGTCTTTGAACTGCTGAACCATCTTCAGCCTATTTAGAACCATAAAGAAAATGGTATCTGCAAACATATCCAGACCTGCAGGAGAGCGACGTTGTCATGAACAGGAAAAATCATTCCAAATTTTGGGCCATTTCATGGGCTCTCAGTAGCTGATATCAAATTGTGCACTCTTAGGCTGCAGCAAAAGTTGGGGCTTTTTATACCAAATATGTCAACTTCAGCTTCTTTACTGTTCATGTTAGTGTTGAAATACAGTTCCTGCAGTATTGAGCATGGCATTCTATTTCCAATCAGGCAAGCCAGTCATTTAGTTTTGCTTTCTGTAATGCGGAGTCCAGAAGTAAATATATTTCTGATAAACAAATTAAAGAACATTTCTGTTCCTCAGATTACACTTCTTGCTACGCATTCATGTTCTCAAAGCACCTTTCATGTTTTGTGGCAGGGTCAAGTATTTTTATGCAGATTTGAGCTGAAAGTCAGGTACTGATCCTGAATTCGTTATTCCAGCAAAATCCCCACAAAATGCAGTCGAAAAAAGCTGTTGGGTTTGGCCCTTTGGGTCATCTCCTGCCCTTCATGGCTTCGGTAGTGCAGTAAGTGCCAGCTGTATGCACCGTGCTGCCAGCGGTTTTGTCCCGAGCAGATGCTACAGCTCAAGTTTGAAAAGCTACATCCCTGAGTTCTAGTTACTTTTTGCCAATCGATATCTAAATACATAAGTATATATTTACTGGGGCTGAAACTTCAATCATCAAGCTCAAAGTCAATTATTTTGAGGGAGGAGAATAACTGTTCCTCGCTCATAATGGGCTGTAGTTCAAATTTGAAGTCAGAAATTTTTTGTTACCTATTGAAATTAATGTCAGTGTCAGAAAGCCATTTTAATTTTTCACACCTGCATTCCGTACAAAGGAATATGAAGTTTTAAACTGTGAAATTACCAGTGGAACTGTGCTGTTGTGTAAAATATTGTGTAACTGTAGGACTACAGAGAGAGCCATGCCTGTGTGTACAAACGCTGAGTTTAAAATTTATGAAACTGCACAAAATGAAATTGCATTACAACAAATATCGTGCAGTGCTGTTATTTTCCTTTTATTCTCTAACCTGTCTCTTCTGTCTGTAACACAGAAGGAAGACTTTGAGCGTGTTACTTTACGGCTCTAAGGCTTGAGCAGCACTGTGACGAGCTGTACACATTGGGATGGTCTTTGAAACATTAATTCACCCACATTGCATCTGCACGACATTCTAAATTCTCTTAACAGATAAAGGCGTATTTTAAAGGGTTTACTTACAGTTCATTTTCACAGATACTCTCAATTTCTCCGTTACTTGTGCATATATCTTTGTAATGCTTCTTGTTAATGTGGGGCCTGGTATTAAATATTTCATTAAGCTTCCGTTCCTGGACGCATCTGTAGGTTCAGCATTTAACATGGGTTGCATGGCATGTTGATATGAGTAAGAAGTATGTGCGTGAGATACTTGCTAGGTTAAATAACACGTAGTGTTTTATAACAGCTTTCACACCATTTCTATTTGGGGATCCATCCTTACCCCTAAAACATATGCAGAATTTCTCATCAATCTGCAGCAATCTGTTGTTCATTTCTGAAATACACTGACGTGAATGATTTTTCTGTAAGTTTATCAAAAAGAAAGTTGGGATTCTATTGATAAATACTGTTTAATAGTCAGCAAAATGTAAGGGTTTGTGACCTACACAGTCTTGGCAGGTGCACTGCAGGAAGCGTAGCACTGTAGTTTATTTCAGATCCAAATGTAAGTCACAACTGTAAGATAATGATAGTGTGACATGTTTGGTTCTGCAATTTGTATGTCTCGTTATGTTTTCCTAATTGAACAGCAAAAGAAAAGGAGAGCTAAATGTATTTCCCAGTTTGACCAAGCTGTCTTTCAACACACCTGTTGTTAACAAGTGAGATTAATTGCAGTGTAAGCTGGTGTATCTACAAGCACCTTGTTCAACAGCAAAATGGAGCTCTGGTGTCCAGTGCTTTTTGTTTAAGGAGTAGCAGTTCATGTGCACCCACACATACGTGCATTCTCTTCTTATAATTATTTTGACAGTACCATTAATGAGAGGTGCCCTAAGGGGCCCTTTAGGGTAAGTGACATGCATGAGGAGTGATTTTCATCCCGCAACTTATGCTGTGATTGAAGTTTGGCCTTGCGGTGTGCTCCTTTCTCAAACACATCTCCGTTCTGCTTACTCACCTCACTGCATTGCCCAGTCTGTCCAGGGCACCTCTCTGTTAGCACCGCAGCTGCTGCTCAGCCAGGTCTGCTTGGGGATTTGAAGTCTTTATTTGTTTCAGTCTCTCATCACAGCTATTCGCCCTATGGTTTTTAACAAAGCAGTGATGCACAGGCAAGCAGCCCATAATTCAGTAACCGGCTAAAACTCTGTTAAATCCAAAACCATGCTAGATTTAAGAGTGCTGCCATTTCACAAAAGTATCAGCTAATTTCAATGCCGTCTCACCAAGCTGTTTCTCTCTGCCCCACCACCTTTTGGCCAGTTCTGAAGATTATTTTTTGTCTGTTGCGTCAAGGACAATTACATGTTTTCAATTCAAGGTGCTAGACAGTACCTGCAAGAGGGAAGTTTGGTCCCATTCTAGCCAAAAATTGCTTCTTGAGCTCCACAAAGGGAGGCGGCAATACAACTTGCTGCAGAACCTGGCTTGCACTCTGCTTCCTTGTATGCTTAGGCTGGGGCTGTTTAAAAGGAGGTCAGGTTTTGGCATCTGACCCCAAATAAACATTATGGGTATATACATAAGGATCCTGATAATTAATGGGATGTATTCTGTGGTCTTGTCTTGAAAATATGTTCAAACTTGTGGCCTTTGTGTTCCTTCAGGAGAAAAAATCCTAATGGAGTCTCCCCACAGAAAAAGTGTAAGTGGGAGCGCGGTGGTATCAGCACCAGGCAAAGCATTCAGCATAATAAGGTGTTAAGTGTGACTCCGCAGTCTGTGCTGGGCCTGTGAAACAAAAGGGGTTTGTCCAGGTATTTGGAGGCTCTCGTACGTGGCAGAAGCACCCAGCCTGCTTACTGAGGGGCCATCGCCAATTTAGGCGCTCCATTACGAGTGTGACTTCATGTGCAGTGGAGCTGGGAGAGGCAAGTTGTGGCCCATCTCTGTCTTTCCCATCTCTACCCAGTTAGTCTCTTACACAGGAGACAAGAATTTTGTTAAATTATTTTACTAATAAGCAGTTTTCCAAATGAATCATCTGGGGCTGGCATAGAGTGTGCTTGTTAGTGGGGAAGGTTGGAGCTATTTGGTCAGTGCTGTTTACTCTGTCACATCCACATCAAATTTTTCTCTACTTAATTGAAAGTTCCAAATATGCAAAATATCAGATGCTCTCTGAGTGCAGCAAACAGTAAGGCCTGTTTTCTTCTCGTGAGAAATGTTTGTTGCTGCTTAGAGTTATTTTATAAAACACAATATTAACAGCACTGTTACACTGTAAGGAATATTTCTTGTGAGATAAGAATGTGGAAATAGTTTGCGCGGCATTCAGTCCGATACAATCAGACATCCTCTAGGCACCTCTCCCTCATTTTAATAACTTCATAGGTTCATTTATTTTAGTCTCAAGTATTTTTAAGCTTGAGTAAAGAGACAGCAGAACTTGCAACAACCAGAAGTACTTGCAGTTGGCATAAATGTGCTGTGAATGGAAAATCTCCTGTTTCAAAGTGTAAGGCTTTCAAAGATGGCAGTGATGAATAATATCAGTGGTGTGTTGGTTAATCAGTGTGTGATTTACCAGTACAGCTTTGTCCTCAGCCATACCTGATAGCCTTAAGCACATGATAGCATGAAACTGAACACGTAGAAATGAGCTGAACATGTGCAGGTTGTGGCACGGGGCAGATAGCCCTCAACTTGTCCTCACTGTTGGACCTGCATATGTGCGTTATCACTCAGCGAACACCATTCTGTGTGTATCCTTCCCACTCTGCTTTCTTGCAGGGAAGGGCTTCCATCCGGGCACTTCTTTGAGGTGAGCATGTCAGGAGAAGTGGCTGCAGCCTGAGGTGCTGCATGGCCCTTTGTGCCTCCCCCCGGGCAGCTGGGAGCTGTGGCCTGCCTCAAGTTGGAGTGCCTTAGAATCTTCAAGGAACAAAAGATGCTTATGCTAAGCTCTAACATCAACATGCAGAACTATTAGGTTAAGGTGTTGGGCTAAGCCTGCAGTAACTGATTTATGATTTTTACACCATCTAGAGCAGTACACCAACTTTTGTGATCATGATGGAACATATAATTTGAACCAACTGCAGGGAGCTCAACAAAGGAGCAGAAACCAAAGTCTGTCATGGAGAGTCATGAGGACTAAACACATACTGCGGAGTAGGCAGGCTGAAGGTTACAAGTATCTGTGGGACAGGTGAAATGAAAAACTATTGATGTGGTGCAGGGAGGCTTGTAAAGGGGACAAAATGTAGATTGAAAACTTGCTTTAAATCATGACGGAACTTACAGACGGACTTATCTGTGCAGTAGATATCCAGGGAAGTGGCTAAAGCTGTCTGGCAAAGGAATGGACAGTGGGATAAATTCCTCTGGGACAATTAGGTGAGGTAGTTGTAAGAGATGCTGCCTGTTGCTAGAAACCCTCCATGATGACATGAAAAGTTCTTAGTGTTACATCCCACGTAAGGAAAGCTGCTCTCACACATTTGTGTTCATGTAATTATACCCTTTTTCTCCAAACTTGCACTTTAAACTAAGAATTTCTAATTCCTAGTTGCAAGAAATGTCCGTGAGGCAGCACTGGGGGCATCATTTCATAGTTCATCTGCAGCATGCAGCAGTGAAGCTCTGCTGCTTTTCGTGGGACAGCAGCAATCTGAGGAGAAACCATTTCTAAAGCAAGCGATCGCTTTTATACAAAGAGAAGGAGAGCTTTCCTTGAGTGACAGGAGCAAGGTAGGGTGCTGACCTGTGTACTGCTGATGTGGGGTGGTACCCAGAGGAGCTGGGATTTGCTCTGCCATTCCTTGGTTCCTGCATACAAAGCCAGCCTGTGTCCCAGTGTGGGCTGGGATCCATGGCTCAGGCCTGACGGCTTCTGCAGGATTATTTACTCTTTAATTTGTTTCCCGTGCTGAAGAGCTGTCAAACTAGATTCCTTTGAACATGGAATGAGGTTTGATAGAGTTATTCCTCTGCATCTTTGGGTAATCACAAACACTCCTCTTGCCCTTCTCTTAATGCACAGTTTTCAGCCTGTTGTTAGTACATTGCGATTGCAAGTGAGCGTATGTTCCCAAGGGCTTCAAAAATGCATAGATGATCACAGATGTATTTTCTGAAATTAAGCCTGATTCTTTAGCAAGAATCAGAATGAACTTGTCCCATTATCTTGTGCTTTTCTTCAGTCATGAAGGCTGAGAGTGGGTTGAAAAGAAATGTTTGGTAACTTTTGAAGCACAATTGAAACCACATCATTTGTGGAAGGAAAAAAAAAAAAGAAAAAGTCAGCAGTCATGACTTTCAGGCAGTGGAGGGCTAAGATTTCTTATTCGGTGATGAGCAGTTAGATGGTTTTTGGTGGCTGGTTTAATGATTAATCTCTCTTAATTAAGAGTCACCTGCATTAAAAATCCAAGGTTCAGCTTCTCTCAGCCTTGCTGCTAAAATCACAGAAAATTTGATCGGAATTTCAATGCGAGAAAAGAAAAGTAGTAATGTCACTAATAATGGGTTTGGAGAAATCCTTCTGGTAGGGAGAGGGACTGGAAGACAATAACAACATCCTTGAGGATAGCAGAAGATTTTTATTTTCTATTAACATTAATATCTGCTCTATGTTTCTGGAAAAAGAAATGAAATAATAGCCCTGAATAAAAGGGCTGCAGAAAAAAACTTTCCACTTTAATTTCCCTTTACATATCCAATCCTTTAATTATGATTTTGAAGCTTTACAGTGTAGAAAGTTATTCCTTTGTTCTGCACAGTGAAATTGTGTGTATGTTCCACGTGCTGGGAAAATAAAGCTCGTTAAAAGACTCGATATAATTACAGCACCTTAGACTGTGCATACTAAGGATAACAGGATTAACATGCAAAAGACAAGCATTTTCATCTCATGGATTTGTTATGTTTTTGTTCATTAAAATCTGATCTAAGTTGATTTGGGAGATAATCAAAATGCATCTTTTAGAAGTGCCTTTTTAAGTTGAGCAGTGAGCGAAGATTTGAAGTTGTGACTCGCAGATTGTTTTAAAAGTTAATTTTCCCGTGTTCTGTTCTGTGACTGTGTTATTGCAGATGCTGCTGGAAAAGTTTTAGGCAACAGACTCTGATAACCACGAATGATGGGAAATGCTACCCATACCAACTTGAAAATGACATTTATTTCCTCTTGAGGATTCTTATGAGTAATTTTATTTTTATTAAGTCTGCAACAGATACTGATTTAGGGGTGTTCTGATATGTTCACAGTATGCAAGCTAACCACATCTAAGAGTGGCATCCAGAAGCTTTAATATATTGATTTGAGGAGGGCTTCATTCCATGCTTTGAATATGAGGAGGATGATGCTCCCTGTCTAATTGCTCCTTTCCCACATGTAAAACAAAATGCACCCCTTTTAACACGTAAAATCTTTTACACCTATAGAGGAAGACAGGAGGACAAGCACACATACCGTACAGCTTTTTTCCTCGTATCTATTTCTGTTGTAGGATATGAGCTTTTGTAGTTCTGTCTACAAATGCAAAAGATGCATTTGTGGAATTCAGCTTACTGAACCCAGCGGGATGGGCTGTGGAAGGAGTTCAGTTTGTGCAAGTCACAGAACATTCTGTATTACGGAAGTAGAAGAATTAGACTGTGTTATTGTTTGGTGTTTTGTGATAGAAATGAATCATCAGAAAACCATGCCTCTTTTTTTGACCTTTCCATAAGATATTTGTGGCTTTTTATTGTTATATTAAGGGATTTTAGCATCTAAATGAAAATGCATCCTCTATTAAAGTGAAGCAATTCACACTGTGTAGGGTATTGATGCGTATTTTATGACTTCATGGGGAGCACAGAGCTTTTCTCAAGAATTCAGTATTTTGCAATGACTCCTTTAGAAGATTAAAGGCAAAACGATTCAGAGATTTCAATAGCACTGTTGCCACTTGTTCCAATCCTTCAAATAAAGACAAGTCTCGGTATCAAGATGTGCTTGTAAGCTAAGTCCTTGATAAGCAAGCAACCGAGACTTGAAAATTCCAGGCTGTCATGTAAAGCAGTAGGCATTCCATCTCCTGCACATGCTTGTTTATAGAAGACTGTTTTATGTAGTACACTCCTCTATCCTGAGCCAGCCTCATTCTCCATATTCTCGCTGCTCAAACCACCTTTCTTCCATGCCCTCTTTATTTTAAGCATTTCCTGTCTCCATCTTTTGTACCATGATTGTCCAAAAACTTGTTGCTTTGTACATTTGCCAGAAGTGCTAGTTGTGGGGATACCAGCACTGAGGAAAAGATGTCACTTTTTTTCTTCTGAATCCTGTTTTTGCATTTTCTTGGATATTACTCAGTAATGGAAGATCCCACTCTGCACAAGACCAAAGGAGGTCTGAGCAGCAGCCAGTAGTAGGCTTAACTTAGCCTTACTTCATATTGCTTTTCTGTACTTTGAGATGTAAACCATTTTGTTTTAAGAACAGAAAAATTCATGTGCATGTTGCAATCACATAATCTAATATTTCTTGTATTCCAATTCAGACCTTCTGTACATTAATGTCTTCTCTTTTCCACCCTCAATAAATATTCCTTTCAGATCTAAGTGTTACAGAGTCATACAAATGCTTTGGTCTGTGGCAGTGCCTATGGAGCTTTAACACGAACCACCAAGTTGTATCTGCCTTCTGCAGCAGATGGGCATGTACAGAAGAAAGCATAAATACCAGGAAGCAAGCTTGTGCTGCCTTGTTGATTAGGGATTTTTGACTACTATTTTGGTTTGTATTATATATGATCTTGGTGATAAAGTGATTCACAAATTGAGAAGTACAATTGATTGCTATTTGTGTGTTCTCTTTTGCCTGTTATCTTTCGAGCATTTCCCTGCAAAATGTAAGAGTATCATTTCTGAGGAGATGGGAGTGCTTTTTGATGAAATCTATGACTGGGAAGAATCAGTGAACTTCTGCACGACAGGATGCACGTATTCTACGTGGATACTGCTGGCTATGAGGAGTTGTATCACTGCAGAGCTAATATTGCTCATTAGCACTTCATTTTTTGTAATTATAGAGATTCAGCAAAACTCTCATCTGTGTGTCCTTTTCAAGTTTCCATGAGAAAAGTGATGCTTACATGAAGATTGTATCTTAGACAAATGTCCCAGAAAAGTTTCTTTTTGCTATAAAGGTGCATCAGCCTCAGCAGATCCTCAGGAGTGTTGCTAGGTATATCACTAAATACTTTACTATCATCACATTCCAGTGCTTTAGCTGGTGACCAATTTTCTTCTTTCAATACTGCCTCTGTTTTTGCCTGGACTAATTATATTGCACGTTAATAGGAATGAGCTTGTATGTTATCTGACTTACATATATATTAGGCTTGTCTTGGTGTAATGTGCATAGCTAGATGGTGCTTATCCATTACATATCAACCTTTCAATTGATTTGCAGGCTATCCGATGCACTCTGGTGAGCTGTAGTTGTCAGTGTTTCAAACCTGGGAAAATAAATCAGCGACAGTGTGACCAATGCCGCCATGGATGGGTAGCACATGGTAATACTTATTCTTACAACCTATATAAAACATTCTACACCTTTCCTCACGTGTTGTTTTACTGCGTGTTGTACTGCCTTCCTCAATAGTCTTTACATTCAGTTTCATATCACTTGTTACTTGTGTTTACTTATGTTTTACGGTTTTATTTACAGCCCTGAGCAAATTAAGGATTCCCAACCTCTATCCATCAAGCCAGGTGGAAATAGTTCAATCCAATGTTGTCTTTGATATCAGTAGCCTCATGCTGTATGGAACCCAAGCTATTCCCGTGCGCCTTAAAATTCTGCTAGATCGGCTTTTCAGTGTCCTGAAGCAGGAGGAGGTGATACAGATTCTCCATGCTCTGGATTGGACACTACAGGATTATATACGTGGATATGTGCTGCAGGTATTGCATTAAGAGGGTTTTTTTAAATGTAACTATGATAATTGAGTCATGTTTCAGAATATTTTCTAGCTTGATATTTTCACTAGCTCACAATGTGCTAACCATGTAGTACATCTGAAAGGCAGTAATAGATTTGTAGAAGAGTAGCACCAGAAAAGGAGGGGTGAGTTTTTGGTCATTGCTCTCCTCTTACTTAAGCCTAACTGAAATCTTTCTTCTTTGCTCAAATCTATCAATAAAAGGAAACTAAGGAGCAAAATAAATAAATCAATCAATGAGGGGGTGAGGGGGAAGGTTACTGGGAAAGGCTTCCAAATCTACTCAAAATATTATTTAACCAGTAAGTTTACTTTAATATAGCAGAATAATACACTGACAAATAAACTTGCCATCATTTCAAGCACAGGGGACAATCTTCATCACTGATGTGGTGCTCCTGAGCTTACTGGAGCTGCACCAAGGATAAATTGGGCCCTGTGTGCTTACCCTGATGTTAGTCCTTGCTACTATGGAAGTTACCTTTTATGTAAAGTAATATGATGATCTTACATTATGACACGAATCAATATTTAATGGTCTTGATAATCTTGCTTTTTAGTGTTAGGATTAAAAATATGGAATCAATTACCTTGAACCTCTACCACATGAAAAATTTATAATGTTACGTTCTTCATCATCTTAGAAACTCTTACATGCACTGTGAAAAATCTCAGTAGGCCATCAAATACATGTTCTGTGATAAAATATTTATTGTAGTTATTGGGAAAAGTTAGGCATAGCTAGAGTTTGAAAGAACTCCAACACTCCAGTGTAATTACAGCTGTGCTCTGTGAACACTGGCAATAGATCAATACAGGTTCATTTGTTCTCTGATCTTAGTTACTTGGAAGATTATTAAACTTGCAATTAAAGAGTACTTGACTTAAATGAGGAGCTAAATCTTGATCTGATTGCTCCATCTCTGCTGTCTATAGTTTGAGAATGCTGTTGTTCAAATGATGTGTCTTAATTTTTGTGGAAAAAGAGCAGTTTATTGGAAAGTATTACTATTAGTTCAGAAAGAAATAATAAAGCCAGTGTGGTAAAATTTGAAGAAAATATCACAGAATTACTATTAATCTCTTGTTAAATAGAGTAATTTCATGATTTTGCTGAAGAGTTTCTAGTCTAGGGGAGAGATTAGGGGGGAAGGGGTTTTCTTTTTTCCTATTTCACTAATTAATTTTTATTTGTTTGTTTGTTTGTTTTGCTGTAGGATGCTTCAGGAAAGGTTCTGGATCACTGGAGCATAATGACCAACGATGAAGAACTGGCTACTTTGCAGCAATTTCTTCGTTTTGGAGAAACTAAGTCCATTGTAGAGTTAATGGCAATTCAGGAGAAAGAAGGGCAATCAATTATAATACCACCACCTACTGCTAATTTGGATATTAGGGCATTCATAGAGAGCTGCAATCAACATAGCCCTAATTTTTCAGCTTCCTTGGACAAAATGAGCCCCACCAACATTCATCCCTTTGAGAATATTGTGAATAGCATGGCTTTCATGCTGCCATTCCAGTTTTTCAGTCCAGTGCCTCCACCTTTAATAGGTTCACCACCAGAAAGACACTTGATTGAGCAGGGTCAAGACCATAGCAGTGAAACTAAACAAGATATCCACCTACCTTTTACTGAAAGCAGCTTCCTAACTTCTAGTTCTGCGCCATTTCAAGTTGAAAATGAGAGGATCATAAATGGTCCAGATGTCACCACTAAAACAGAA
Organism: Centrocercus urophasianus; assembly: GCF_019232065.1. Lineage (NCBI taxonomy): Eukaryota > Metazoa > Chordata > Aves > Galliformes > Phasianidae > Centrocercus > Centrocercus urophasianus. The sequence continues at coordinate 8,623,953 of NW_024884789.1, forward strand.
GATGATGCCCTTTTAAGTGATTCGAGTTCACATAACGCAGCAGCAAAGCTTGAAATGACATCACTCTCTCCAGAAACCAAAATGAAATCTGTTGAAAAAAATGGCACTGGGCCGAGAAAAGGGCGTGTTTTCTGCACTGCATGTGAAAAGACGTTTTATGACAAAGGTACTTTGAAAATACACTATAATGCTGTTCATCTGAAGATAAAGCACAAATGTACAATCGAGGGCTGCAATATGGTATTTAGCTCCTTGCGCAGTCGAAATCGTCATAGTGCGAATCCTAACCCCAGACTCCATATGCCGATGAACAGAAACAACAGGGACAAAGATCTAAGAAACGGTTTGACAATTGCTGGACCTGGAGATAGTAAAAGGACAGAATTTACGATTTTAGCTCCGGATAGCAGAACAATTACCAGCTATGCCAGCTCTTGTACAGATGCAAAGGGCCAGGCTGGATTTCCCAGTATTGGACAGAATGGTGTCCTCTTCCCAAATCTGAAAACAGTACAGCCTGTTCTTCCTTTCTATCGTAGTCCAGTTACACCAGCTGAGCTGGCTAATACTCCAGGTACTCTTCCTTCTCTGCCCCTTGTTTCTTCCTCAATACCAGAGCAGCTTATTTCAAACGAATTGCCATTTGATGTGCTACCCAAGAAGAAATCCCGTAAATCAAGCATGCCTATTAAGATAGAGAAAGAAGTTGTTGAAACGCCTCATGAAAGTAGTGATGTTGCCAGTTCTGAAGATGATACACGTCTGCAAGTGGTAAGCGATGGAGAGCTTGAGTCCTGTGAGCATAAGATAGAGAAGCAGGTGTCCGGCAGGGTGGAAAATCACCCCCATTCAGGTAATTCATGGAAATCTGTCTCTGGGGTGGAGGGCCCAAAGTATTTTGAATCTGTCTTTGCGCCAGATAACCAATACATCAAGGATATCTCTGAGAATGAATTACATCACTGTGAGAAAGAGGTTAAACCAGAAGAGAATCAACCATTAAAAATAGTTTCCCATGAGATTGTATATGAAGATCCAATACACCACCAAAATGATGTTATAAAACCAATGACTGAATCCCCCATATATGTTAAAGAGCAGTCAAAACGCAGGATTTCTAAAGATGACTGCCCTGAATTACAACATCACTTGCTGACCGGGGGCTTTTTCAGCACTTTGTCAAACAGGGGTGCTGCCATTGCTTGTTTTGAAGACTCTAAAGATATGGATCATGTCAGCCAACATGCACTAGGGATTCAGAAGGAAGAAAGCCGCTTTCATTGTGACATCTGTAAGAAGACTTTTAAAAACCCTTACAGTGTAAAAATGCATTTTAAAAATGTACATCTCAAAGAAATGCATATTTGCACAGTTGAGGGCTGTAACGCTGCTTTCCCTTCTCGTAGAAGTCGAGACAGGTAAGAAATTATAAACAAAATTGTATTTATTTTACCATCACAATGGAGCCTAATTTGAAATTAAAATGAGTGTTGGAGGAATGGAGCCTGCAAAGATTTTCTGTGTATCCTCATATAACAGGTACGATAACTTATCAGAACATTCATGAAGTGAAAATCCATTGAAAGAAACATTTCCTTTCCACTAGACTACAAGGTATTAAATAAAGCCATGAAAATTTCACAGCTGATAAAGTCTTCAATAGTTGCGAGAATACTTTAGAACATAAAGGGAAAGCCACAAGGGTATGAATTCAGCTATTTTCCAGTAGGTGCATATGTGGACTTATATGTTCAATGCGTACTTCCATGCGTATTTTAAATTGTATGCAGTATTTTTTTAAATGAAAGAGCAATGAGATCAATTCAGGAAATCTTCATTTATACTTGTCCTTCCATTACACAAGGATTTCAAACAACCTCGTTGGAGAAATCCTATAATAAAAGATAGATTACTCTATGTCAGTGCAAAATCAACCTTACGCATTGCTAGTCAAAGTAATGCTGTCTCGTGTGTGTTGGTAGTGCTTTAATGTGAAATTGCATACTAAACCCTGAACAATAATGAGCCAGATTCAGTTTACTGTTAGCTGCAGTATTGTATTGCTGTTAGTCATTTTATTTTAGTCTATTTTGCCCATAGGCTGAGAAACAAGAACTGAAGTTTTACTGTTGTCTGTCAGTTATGTATCTGAATTGAGAAGTGGTAGATAACAGTTCTGTTAAAATGGGACTAAGCCTTGTAAGTTTTCTAACACTTCTATAACAGTGTTATAGCAGATCTTGACTGCAGAAAGTGTGCCTGGATAGTAGTTCAGAGTGACACAAGGTTTAGATTGTCTGTAATCTGCTAGGCGTGCTGGAGCCAGCTGATGTAGTCCAGAAAGGACGAGCCAGTCTTTGAGGACTGGCCGCTGCATGTGAGCTGTACAGATCCATCTGCTGCTGGCAGGGCTTCATACCCTGGTCTGCTGCCTGCATCTTCCCAGATGTGAATTCCTCTCCACGCTAATTGTGATATGGGCCACAGGAAAGAAGGCCAGCAGTAAAATTTGCATTCACATGCCACAAATTCCTTCCCATACCAATACATTCAGTTAATTTCTGTTCGTTGGTGTTTTTTGTTTTGTTTTGTTTTTTAGAAGATGATTTATTTAATAAAGTAAATAAGCAGATAACTTTTCAAAAGGGGCACAAAAGTCAATCTACAAGAAAATTTACAAGCTTTGTGCAAAGGAGCAATTATTTGAAACAACTTTGCAAAAGCTTCTTTTTTAACATACAGCGCTGTAAATGCAGGTGAAAAGTATTTTTGTCCTTTGGTATACTTTGGATGAAGCTGAGTTAGGTGATGGCAAGGGAAAATGAATGTTCTCCCTGTCTTGAAATAAATTCAATCTTCTAAACAGAGTCTGGAAGTTCCCAGTGAGCTGCTTGATGATATACAATGAAAAGTAGTGATTTTGTTTTGGTGGTTGTAAAATGAATCCAGAGATGCCCATTCAAAAACTGGAAGTTGTGTGAAACGCAATGTCCCCTCATTCAAGAAAAAGTCCTTTCAAGGAAAAGCTCTGTACTGGTGTGTGTAGCTGCCTCTTGGTACATGGCTACAGTCCTTAAAATCATCAATATATTTTGCAGTCTCAAGTATCACTCCTTTCCTGCTTTGTCCACTGGGGAGGATTGCATTTTTGTCTTACCCTGAGTCCATTTTCTGAGCTCAGTTCGGCACCTGGAATTCTTTAGTCTGTTCACCAACTCTTTTAGGCCCAGCACTAGATCTAGTGGAGTGAACAGCTATCCACAATGCAGGACAGAATTGAAAACATTGATTTCTGTAGAGTTATTTCTGATATATACCAGTATAAGCAATTTCAGATAGCCAGTCATATGTATAAATCATCCATGTGCACTCCTCTATGGCAGTTCTTCAAATGAGAAGCATACAGTTCTTGCATGCTACTAAATATTGATTTTTCTCTTTGTTAATGATCCTTATGAAACCACTGTTAAGTGAGGCAAAACACTTTCTTGCTAAGCTTGTCTTTGTTCTTTTAGACATAGTTCAAACCTAAATCTTCATCATAAGCTTCTGACTAAAGATACACTGGAATTCAACAACCATTTCAATGCAACATACCTCTTGAAAGACATGGCTAAGGAGTTTTGCCAAGATGTCTCTTTAAAACAGCATGTTGGACATACTTCGGTAATCTTCAAAGGAATGAACAGAACAGGCAGCTTGGTTTTTCCGGTGAGCAAAATTAGAGAACCCTGTTCTGAGAGTTACGGATATGATCCATTGAATGATGGAGGTGTCCTGGATCTAAGCACTACTTCCAGCATTAAATCTGAGAGCAGTGCTCATTCTTCTTGGGATTCTGATGGAGGAAGCGAAGTGTGCACCATGCCCTTGGATGATAGTGATGAAAGCTGTGAAGGATCCAGCCTAATGCCCAGTGAAGAACTCTACCAAGACTGTAATTTAATTGAGAAAGCTGATCAGAGCTTCATAAATTTACCTTCCAGTTTGCCAATAACTTGTCACATATGTCAAAAAACTTACAGTAATAAGGGAACTTTTAGGGCTCACTACAAAACTGTGCATCTCCGCCAGCTCCACAAATGCAAAATCCCAGGTTGCAACACTATGTTTTCGTCTGTTCGCAGTCGGAACAGGCACAGTCAAAACCCTAATCTGCACAAAAGTCTGGCTGGGTCACCAACTAGCCTACAGTGACCATGCTCATCCAGTTGTTTTTTTTTTTTTCTTCCAGGAATTAATCATTTCAATTAACGAATGTGTTACCTTCATTTAAACACATTTGACTTCCAGTACACTCAACAACCACGGTCAAATTCTTTTCTCCTGTGTGTGCTCTCCAGCAGTTTCATTTAGCAAAGCTTGGTGCTGTAGTTTTTGTGCAATTGTTTGGTTTGATATGAAATAGCTAGAGCTTCTGTAAGGAAGAGAAAGGAGCCTTGAAATGGAGGAGATATGGTGTCATTAACCAATATATTTCCAATATCTGTGAAGTATTATTTACCAACAATAGGGGCTTCAAATGAGAGCTGTCATCCTTTGTGTTTACATGTAAAATGGGTTGTTGTGTTGTGTAAGAAATTGTAACAATGGTGTTGTTTCCTCTGGTTGGCTTGAGAGTTTTGGGTCTATTTCCTTCCTGACACCTGGATCTGAAGCTGTCTTGCAGTATTAATTGAATATGGCATTTGCAGTTTACTGTACCTTGAAATTTAAAGGAGTCCAAATTTTCTGAAATCCTGCAGTCCTTACTCTTCAAGTGGGAATTTCATTTGAATACAGATAGCAATATTTCAGCTTTTTTTTTTTTTTAGAATTTGAAACTGTTTACTTTGCAAAAGGAGAGGCCACTTAACTTGGCACGGTTGCCTAATTAACTGGGAGGCTCTTAAAGATTGTAGAGACAAAAAGAAAGCAAGCAAGGAGGTAAGAAAACTGTTAGCTAACATTTCTAAGCTACAGTAAATGCATCCATGAAATAAGAAAAAAAAAATTTAAATGCACTTTGAGTTTCTCTTTCACGAAGACAAAACGTTTTGTTAAAAAAAAAAAAAGGGAGGGGGGGGGGGTTGGGAGAAGGGGGAAACAATGTGAAAATCCAGTCTGCTTTAAGAGTTTGAAGGTGCAACTCCAAGCCTTTGAGAGGGAGAGAGAAAATGGATGCAGTAGATATCCTTCATGATACATCAGTTACTGTTCATTTTACTGGTGATGTAAAACACACGTTGATCTATGTAATGGTAGAAAGCTTACTCTAATTCATATCTCTTTTAATGAGGACATTGTTCAGTATCTGTTATAATGTTTAAAACCCCTGTACTTGTCCCTGTAATTAACAGTATTCTGCATTATGTTCTATGCACTTAAGATTGGTCTTGCATTGTATTTAAAAATTCACTTTAATTTGTAGTCACATCATACAAAAGCTGTGTATGTTCTTGTGGTGCATCTTCTTTGACTGAATGATTTCCATACAGAAAAAGAAATACTAAAGCAAGTCTTACAATAACTTCTTTAATTCACCAAGTGAAATCACCTGATCAGTTGTAGTATGCAGGCATGATATTGGCAGCACAATCTGTACATATTATACCAAAGTGCTTACAGTATTTGTGGTTTCTAGTCTAGCTTTCCAGTATAACTGGATCTTAGTCTTTATTCATTTTTGTGACTAAATAAAAATAGACTGAATTTCTGGATTTGGTATGTATGTAGAAAGACTAGTACAGTGCTATTGCCATATGTCTTGATGTTTAACTTATTCTAAAATATACTACGGTATTGTAACCATTTCATATTGTATAAAGAAAACAAAAGTGGACTGAATATTTCATTAATTGTTTTGAAAACTGGATTGCGTGTGAGTATGGGTTATGCAAGGAAAAAAACATGACAGTTGTAAATGTTTGTGTTTGGTAGAAATGGTTTCCATGCATTGTGTAAAGTAATCTTCTATTTTTTTAATTTACAGTAGGTTTATGTGATATTTAAAATAACCCGTTTGTGCTTGAAGCCGTCAAGAGGAGCTATTAGCCTGGGGAGAGCTGTCCCATTCTTTTGGTTGTTTGTTTTGTTTTGGCAAGTGGGGGCCAATGTTTTGGGGTTTTTCTTTGTTTGTTTTAAATGAGACCTCATATTCATGGAGATTGTGGATGAAAGCTAAGGGCACAACTGTCGGAGACACATCTGCTTCCAGCCTTTTGATAGTGTAAATCACTTATTTGTTATATAGCTATTTCGAGCTCTTTTTATATATATATATGTGTGTATGTATATATATATATATATATATAAACCTATTTGTTTAATTGTGGTGTCATTTGTTTGCTTGTTTTTTTTGTTTTTGTTTTTTGTTTTTTTTTGTTTGTTTGTTTGTTTTTTTAAACAGTGTGCTGTAATCTAATGCTGTAATGCCCATTGATACAACTTCCGCTGTGTCCGAAAAGGAAGCACATTTGTATATCCTAACAATTTTGTATGTGTTAATAAAAGCAAATACTAATGCCTCTGGTTGATTCAGAAAAGTAGGCTTCTGTGATTGAATAAGTACCTATTCTTCACTTCTGTTCAAACAGTAATTTTGAAAACACATTCCCTCTGTAGGGAACACTGTTTTGACAGTGGTACTAACTAATTCTGTAGTAAGGAAGTGTTGTTATTGTAATGAGCCATTGGAAGTAATATAATAAATGTTATCAGATATTTCATTGATTTTTTTTTTTTTTTTTCCTTCAGCAGTAGGCAAGGGGAGACATTAATTTAGATGTTACCAGCTAAACAGAAGCTAAATATCTGAGAACTGAGTACTGAGAACTGTTAAGGCAAATGTTTTCAGCTCTATTTTATATTTTATGTTTTTGAAAGGTGTTTTTGTTTTTGTTTTTTTTTCTTGTATTTCTCTAAAGTCTGAACAGCATGGGAGATTTACGAGAACAGGCAAGGCCCTCGGTGCCCCTAGAATACCATATGTATCTCATGAAGCTTTTGTGTAGCTCCCTCCTCCTAATGACCACAACGTGGCCAGACCAAGCCTTAACATCTCCTGTTCGTTTTAAATACGTGCGATGCTTATAGCAGCCTGTATCACATATTCACCACAGATGTTGAAGGAAGTAACCTCACTTCAGAATAGTAGCACCACTTTTTTTTTTTTTTTTTTTTTTTTGAGCTTTTCATAGTTGCTCTGGAATGTCTGCAGCAACTTCCACTGACTGAGGCTCAAATCGAGTTGTTTTCAACTGTGATGCTGTGAGTACATGCAGTTGGAGGATCAAATCTTAATACAAGGTTTGGAGTGGGCCAGGATGTGCTCACCATTACTGTGCCTGTGTGTTGCTCCTTTTTGTTTTATTTGTATCTTCTTTTTTTCCTTGTAGAAAACAAGAGCCTCAAAAACTAGATCATGTCATCTTTTTCTGACTCGAAAGGAGAAGGCGGAGATGCACGCTGCAGAGTAGCCACTCCGTACTTTTGAGCACCCGATTTCTCAGAATGCAGGTATTTTGTAGTTGTTGGTTGCAAGTCTCTATAGCTCTGGAAGAATGAGTGTCATAGTGCCTACAGGAGTATTTACAGAAATCTGTTTTTAACAGAGTAGAAGGGATCTGGTTTTAATACCTCCAGTTTTCTAAGTGCTTTGAAAAGAACTGTGGCAAAACCAGAGGTTGTTTCTGATGAATCTTTAGTAACGTTATACACTGTAAAACCAGTGAAGTGGAGAAACAAGTTCTGAAAATGTCTTTCTGATGCCCTGCATTGAATGAGAAAGCCTAAACACAACTGAAATACCTGGACTTAGTCCAGGGCTTTTTAAATTTGATGCCAGGTCATCCTTGAAAAGGGTTCACAAACAGCTTCTGATAAATCAGCAAGCAGAAGTTAGAGCAATGCAGCTAAAATAAAGTTCCTTTTGGAGTTTAAGGTATGGGACATAAGGGTTCCATTCAGCATGCAAGTGAGCAGCCTTTTCAAAACAGAAGTGAGGGTCTGAATCTGAATTGGGAAAGAGACAACAATGCAATGAGAGGAGGAGGGCTGGATCAAAGAGTTCTTGCAGAGAGCCAGGCTGCAGGGTTTGCTCAGAGTAGCATTTACTGCCGGTTCCCCTGATTTAAGGGGTGCGAAGGGCAAGAACATATATAAAAAGGTAAGACTTTAAGTTAGATTAAGTATGTACAGAGTGATCAATTCAGCTTTGAATTACTTGGAACTTTTCTGAAGAGTTTGCTGGCTAGTGATGTTTCCACATAACCTCAGGAAGCACGTTTCTGATGGTAGACTGGCTTTTAATTTCCTTCAGTCCTCTACCCCCTGGCCCCTATGCCTTTTGGTGCTCCTCGGATTGCACATAGTTGCTAACTTGCAAATGTACTGTTGAAACATCACGCTGTTAAGTTGTAGCCCTGTAAGCTGGGTTCCCCATGAGCACCCTTCTGTTTTCACCTGTGTTCCATAAACTGGTAGAAGAAAAGGAAGTGTCACAAAGTGGCAATCTCCCTCTGGTAAGCCAGGTCTCATTCTGCTCCAGTTAAGTTTCGCAGAAGCACTTGTGGCCATTTGTTTCGTATTTCTGTAGCTGCTGTCTTAAGACTGGTAAAGCTGACCGTGAGTCTTAGCTGCCGATTCAGACGTGTCTTCTCAAGCATGAGCTGATTCTTTGCTTCAGTCTTTTGAACCTTACGTCTCTGTAATGTTCTTGTTGTATGGTTTCTGATCATTTAATGTAGGGATTTCTGTAATGTGCTCTCTTATTACCATTATTGTTAGTTCCTATCCTTACCAGCCTTTTAAATTTTACGAATTTAAGTGAAACACACTTCCTAGTCATTCACTGTCTGCACATCTCTTACCACAGAGTAGCATTTCCCTCAAGTCCAGAAGTCCAACATGCCCTTCTTGTTCAGACCTAAAGCCATAAACCCAGCTACCAGAAAGGTGATTGTCAGGGATCAACTGAACCATTCTAGATGGTTTTTACCTCTTCTTTCTATCCATGAAAGATTCAGGAGCAGCTGGTCCTAACATCCATTCAGTTACAGTGATAAAATGCAGTGGGTCAGTATTTTGGCTTCCTAACTTTAAAAATATATATTAATAAATAAACCATGAGTTGCAAGTAATATTATTTTTAAGGCCTGTAATGAGAAACCTATGCTATAGTAAAGCTAAGCAGACAAAAAGATTTAAGAGCTTTCAATTCCAAAATTATTATTTTTAATTACAGTAATTATGCAAGCTCTTTCATGGAAAAATATTTGTCTTATCTAAATCTGGTAATTTATAAGAATGACAGTATTTGTCAGTACTCTGTGCACAGGTAAATTATTCACATACGTGAATACATTGTATAATTGTATATGCATTAAGACTGCATATTCATGTTAAACCCAATTCCACTCTCATTTATGGTAATAGAAGCTGGGAATAATTTCAAAGAAGTCGGTAGACTGGGGCATATAATACCAGAGTCACATCTCAACAAGGGCTGTAAGTTATGTTTGTATGTAGGCTCCTCTTAGCTGCTTGTACTGGTTTGTGATTATTAGCTTATTGAAGTAGCTCAAAATATAACACTTGAATAGACCAAAGAAGTTTTACTAATTTCTACACCCCTATCTCCACTATAATGTATTGGAGCTGCATTTCTACGTGACCAATGTAACAGCAAATCTATGAGAAGTATTAACTTTGCTGGTAAGATAGCACGAAACAGATCTTGTGTAGATGCAAAACACTTAACTCTGAGTGAGCTCTGCCAGTTTTGGGAAGTTCAAAATCTGGACAGATATATCTTATCACATTCAAACATGTCCAGCCAAAAATTCTGAAAGAGAACAAGCTGTGTGAGTGTAGGGCGTGTAGAGATGTGGAAGCACTGGGAGCCGCCAGAGTGACTTCAGAGGAATCACTGGCAAAACAACATAACTTACCAGAGAGGAGACATGTTATTGCTGCCCTGGGAAGCCGACATCTGCACCTCTGTGTGGGATGATATAAACCTTACGTTGGATTCCTGAGCACAGAGGCCATGTGCAAGTGAGAGGTATATGCAGGCTTCTCGGGCTGTGAACAGCTTGAATAAAGCATTCTCCAAAGTAACAACTTACTTACTACTGCCATATGCGGACTAGTAACATTCTTGTTAGTAATATCTACAGAACGGGGACTTCTTCAGAAAGTAACCGTGCAGAGATTCTGTCCTTCACCAGAGTCCTGTTGACTGAGTCTCTCTGCCTTGATGGGAATATAATGGAAAAACTCATCTGAGTGAAATTTAGCTTGCTTTCCCAGCATTCAGTTTTCACTGCTTTAGCAAAGGAGCATATCCTCACCCTTTGCCTACAGAGGATTCAAGCTGTGCCCATCCTTACCCCTCAGCAATTTCTCCATCTCCTTCCTTTCCAGGCATAGGAGAGGCACCCAGGTTTCTCTCGCTCCTGCAGTTTGACAAAAATCTCCAGGCTCCTTTTGCTTTTTCTCAGCCTTATCTTGCACAAACAAGAACAAAGAGCAGCAGCTGGGAATGAGAGTAAGGCCTATAATTTGGAAAACAGTCACAGTGGTTGTTCCACAGGCTAAAGGAGTGCAAGAGAAAATAATGATGTTCCATTTGCGTACCTCTGTGTGTTATCACTATTCACAGAGAATGCTTTATGAGGCTTTCCTTCTTGAGTGCATTCTGTCATGGTAGAAGGAAATTCTTGTAAGAGGACAGCTGGAAAATGGTGTCTGTTTCTCATCTATATCTTTGCAACACTCTTTATAGTAAGGAGATGTGGGTTTTCTCCTTGCTCTGACCATGCAATATATGGTGGAAAGGAGGAAAGCCCACTCTGCTCCCATGGCAGTGCCATTGAGCAAATGCCATATGAGCATGGTTTGTGCTCTGGAAATGCGTTCTTCACAGCAAGGAGGGGTGGAAGGTCTGTCTGCAGGTATATGAGCTGATCTGGAGCTCAGGAGATCTGAAAACTCCAGCCACTACTCAAACTAAGTTTGTTCTTCAGCATTTTGATGCAGATCTGCAAAGTCTTTTTGTGTCTCAGTCCGGAAAATTGTGAAGGTAACTGACTTATTAAAGTCTTGGGTGCATGTTGTGATGTTGCAGGCTATGCAAGAACTCAGGTCTACAAAATCTGTTTTGCATCCCTATGGAAAGTTATTGCGAAGGTAGATTTTTTGGATGATATCATTCTCCCCCCTGCCTAATTTTCTTATTAAAAAAAAAAAAAAAAAAAAAAATCAGTCTCATAAGTAATCATTTCCTACATCACTAGTCTTTTCTTTTTTTTCTTTTTTTAAGCAAAATGGCAATAGAAAGTAAATTACTGTCTTAGAGCTAAAATGCAACAACCAACATTTGATGTCCGCTCCCATCCCCTTTCTATTACCTTCTATGTGACTGAAAGAAATGAATTTGTCATTAAACTAGCATTTACTCTGTTTTACATGTCAGCCTGTTGCTGAAGGGAATAGGTGATTGGTTTTGGTCGTTTTCTAAGATTGTTCTGTGAGAAGATGCTCAGTGGGTATGTAGTGCTGCTCTCTTCTGGATGGAATCAGAACAGGCCGGTTCAGCCCTGTCCTTGCTAACAGCTGGGGGTGATTCTGATTCCTCCACATGATGGATGATGCCTCTGTAAAATCTACACGTAAATGCTTTAGAAAACTAAAATCTGAATTTTCTCCCCTTATTTCAAGAGGTCCGTAGCAATGCCTGAGATAATGTAGATTCCTTACAATACTTTGTATTTTGTCTCAGGAAGTTTGGTGGTCATTGTAACAGATCTCAATCATGAAACAAGCAGCTAAAACCAACTGTCACTACTTCAAACTGTACAACTTTGAGATAATAAATATACATGATAATTTCAAGTAATGGAAGTGTATCAAGTGTGCACGTCTGGTTTCAGAGATGCATATAACCCAGACAAAAATGACAGTCAAACAGGGAAAGGAGAATAATTTCCAGGTCAGTAATACAACGCTCGGGGGAAATCAAGCATCTGTATTTGCATTCAGACGTGCACTGCAAAGTCAAGAAGTCTGTGTACTCTTTTATAAAAGCATGAGCTTCCTTGAAAAGCAGTCTTTTTCATCACTTTAGTTACATGTTGCGTCACCGTTGAAGACCACCATCATGAAATTACATCGACAACTTTTGTGCTGTCTGATATAAATACTGTGAAGATTCCCACAAACGAAAGTGAGTGCAGTCTGTCCTAGAAATCTCTGCAGAACGTGGCTTAGCAGAGCAGACCAGAAGTATCACCGTACTGAACATGCTGCTCTTGAAATTTACCTCATGAAGCAGTGATGCTTTTGAGAATATTATTCAGATTTCCCATTTCTCCTTTTGTATTTGCAGATTCTAGCTTTGTAGTAAACTGTAGTTCTCTCTCAAATGTATTTCTGCTTTCTGAAAAGAAACTGAAGCATGGATGCAAGTAAAAAAAAAAAAACTAGTAGTCTTTTAAAATATCCAAAATTGCACGAAGCCTGTGAACGGCAAGGAGTGCACCTCTTCCCTGACTTAACATCAAAGGAAAGTCTCGGGGCATTTCAAATGAAGATAAAAATGTTTAATTCTGTGTACAGAAAATACTTTAAAGTAAAGCATACAGTGGAGAGAGAAAGCTCTCTCCCCAGTGTTTTAACTTTGCAGCTTCTTTAAAGTCATGGGGCTGAGGCTGGGGCACAAGTAGAATTTCAGTGCTTTATTAATTATTTTTCTACATGCCTAAAATAATTATTCACTGCCACATTAGCAGAAGAGGGTTAGTGTATGGAAGGGATAACAAGGGGAAGTTGGATATTTGGACAGGTGTATGCCTTATAGAAGCAGCAGGATATTCCAAGATCCTGGATCCAGATGCTTGATTCCTGTATCCAACCTGGTGCAAGGCTTCGAGTGTAGCCTTCTAATGTCTTAAAGACCAGTGCCCTGAGACATCCAACAGCACGCAACCAGCATTATTTTCATTGCAAACTGCATGGCTTATTCGGAATATTACAGTTGGTTTGAGTGTGCTTTTTGGTGTTGTTCTTTTTTTTTTTTCATAGAAGAATGATTGATGTTTTCATCCTGCTTTTCCAACCCAGCACTGATATGGCTTCTTTCCTCCACAGCAAAATTGCAGAGATAGGGTTTGGTTGAAATGTAAGAAAAAAATACTTCTTTTTTCCTCAGTCCTGTCAGCTTTTATAGAACCTATTGCTAAGTTGGAATCAGAAATGTGAGGAAAAAGGACCCAAGTATAGAGAAATTAAAGCCACTAGTGAATGATAGTAAGTGTAGTCTGGAAGTGCTTAGCTATTCAACATCATATTCTTCTGTCCATTCACCCCGTAACATAATACATATACTTCCAAATGTTGTGAATGTTTGTTCTCAATGTGAAAATCAAGCATAATGTTGTAAAAGCCTCTTTATAATAGAAGTGCTTGATATGTGGACTGTAATATAAGGAAAGATGATTAAATCATAGCTTTCTTGTGTAACTTATTAGGCCTTTTGCCATGCAAAGGTGACTCATTTCAAAGTGCTAACTTCGAACAGCAGAAGCGTATTTTGATGAATTAACACTTGGTGTGGAATTTTCTTATGCATGGAAATGACAGTAGCTGTTGGAGTGATACTGTCTGATCTGTTGAAAGCCTTGAATTCACACCTGCAGGTAACTGAATTAATAGCACTTGCTTTTGTAAAACAGCTGAGTTATGGCATGGTTATGACGAAATCTTGATGTGATTATGATGAACCTATGAGTTCTCTAGCAAGTTTTGAAACACTGCTAAGATCTTTATGTTCATGGCTCTGTGACTGAAGAATTGTAATTTCATTATTTATTCCTTTCTCTAAGTTGTTGAGCAGTGTTTTTCTATCTTTGGACACTTTTTTTTCTGTTGTTTCTCTATTCTGTGTTAAAATCTGGATCACATTCCAAGTTTAAAAGTGAAAATCCTGTGCAATCCATACGCTTTTCCTTCTGTCTGCTCTTATTCCTAGATTCTGCTCTCACATAATAAGTGCACATCTCTGTTGAAGTCAACATGTAGGGGGAAATAAGTTCCTTCCCCCCTCCCCGGCCAAAATGAGCTCGCTCAGTAGGACACCTTTGAATGTTTTGATATTGTATATATTAAGTAGAAGGAAAGATGTTGGGGAATATGTGCAGTAAGATGGTTCTGAGCAGTTCCACTAGAATTTTCCTACAAGGAACACATGCCAAGAAAGAAGATTCGCAAACCTTCTCTATTGGTTGTATTATTCATCAACTTCTACTGAACTGATGGTCCATTCCTGGTACCCTAAGTTGGTTTACCTTGCCATACACTTAATTTCTTCCTGGTATAAACTTTCTAAACAGTTGTAGTCTCGTGGAAACATTTTGGAACAATGTAGAATACTGAAGGAAAATTAAGAGGAAAATAAAGCAGTAAGAAGGAGGGATGTGATTGACCATTGTAGTTACTGTTCCACATCAGAGTGGTACTTGTATGGTAGGTGCAAAGAGTCAGACGTGTGAATGAAACAGTCTTTGTCACTCTTAGGATAAAGAGAACCCTGTTGTAATTGCCTTTAGAGAAGGGGGAAAATAGTTTCTTCAGAAGTAATCTTTGTTATTGTTATGATTCCAAATTGTATCTTTGTCCTGTTCCCAGGCATCCATTGCAGCCTTTTCCAGAGTCAGCTGTAAGATTTCTTAAGATATTCAGTGTTTCAGCAATTATCTGAAAAGGTAGAAAGGGGAGGGAATTTTGTATACAACACCATCCAGACTTGCAGCTTTGTAGGATGAAAGCATTTAACCGCCTATCACTAACTGAACCCTGATATCTAGAGAGAGGATCAGGTCTGCCTCTCATCAGACCACAATACAGTTTTTCAGCTAAGCGCAGGAGAGTGGGAAAGGTTCCCCAGTGCTGCGTTTTAGGGCTGAATTTGTTTTGGTGTTGCTCTCAGTGCTATCTGTGAAGCTTCCAGTACTGTCTAGAATGTCCCAGTTTGTGCTGGGCACATATGTTTTGTGGGAACAAAGTGAATGTTAGAGAGTATGTGCATACATATCTAGAGCTGTCATGCAGCAATGCTAGATTTTGCAATATGAGTGATATTTACTAAGAAATTGGCTTGTAGTTCCTTGTGCATTCCCTACAAAACCTAGTGAGATTGGTAGGGTCAGACCTTGGGAATGCTCCAGTAGCATTTGCCCAGTGGTCTTCTCTTTACAAAAGCTGCTGGTGATACCAAGATGTGCTGGGCTGGCCACTGGCCTTATTTCAGTATGAAATATGGAACCATGATTTTTGGAAAGCTGGATGTGAAGGAAAGAAACATCTTTAATATAGTTCAAAGACAACACCAGAATAGAAGGTTTCAAGGTGAACAACCATTAGCTGTGTCTTGTTGCTGTAACACAATTATTGTCATGTTAACATGCAGGAAAGGATTGCAATTGCACTGCTAGCTTAGGGAAGCATGATGATTCTGCCTCGAGACACTCGCATCACACTCTTCTCTGCCATAGCAAAATGTACATACCAGCAAATGGCTTGGCACAGATCAGGGTTAAGTTCTTTCCTGAGGTGAGGGATGGGAACTTGCCCCACCCCAGTGATACTGTTTGAGCTTCAAAAGAGCCTCTGTTTGGGACTTCTTAAAGTTTCTTGGTAAATTAGGATCCTGCACAGAGCAATTAGAGAACAGACCTAGAGGTGGAAAAGTTTAATCCTTATTTTTCATCCCTTGTGTTCTATGTGTGCATCCCAGTCAGTGAAGTAGATTAGTAAATAAAATGAAAGACAGGGAAATGTAGGCATAAAAATAAATCATTTTCTCATAACCAGAAAGTAAGTTTGTGTTAGAGACAGATGAGAAGCAAAGAGATTATAGCCTAAAAGCTAAATATCTCTTGAAGCAGTTGCTCTTGATTGTAGTCAGATCTCAAGTTAGGGATCACAGGATACTCTGAGAAAAAAAACCTTTTCTTCCCTTGAATTCGTCTGTTTTGCATCCAGAAGAAGTGTGATGTTTACAGTTTAATAATTCTCTGATGTACTCTGTCTCTTAATTCTTAAATCTTTGAAACCCGTTGGTTAAGATAGATAGGCTACATCTGCTGTGCAAGCCTCAGCAGACTTATTTCAAATATCTTACATAAGAAAAGCTTTCTTGAGAATCTCCATCTATGTAACAGATAGGCATTACCACTCTGTGAAATAGATGATGATCTGAAGGTGGGCTCTCACATGCATGAGGCCTCAGTTTTGTTTCTCAATCCTGTAAAGGGACACAGCCTAACAGTGATTTAGAGCGATTTTTGACCCCTGCTGTGTGTAAGCAGTCCAGCCAAACTTTAATTATTAGTAGGCAGAGACCTCTGCTGGAAACTGTTCAGTACTTCAGGGAAATACATATCTCTTAATAATTAGAGCAAAACGTGGAAAACCCTCCTAGTGAGGAAGGTCAGAGGTCGGGGAAGGACTCCATTAATGGTAGCATAAATGTTCTCCATCTGGCTTTTCCCTCTTGTCTTTTCTGTGTTAGCTGAATGGCTTGTTTAAAATAAAATAGAAGATCTATCTTGTATCTGTGCACCAATACAACAATGGCAGCACTTTCAGAATGCCTCTGGGCAAAAGCAATCCATCTGACCCAGCAGTGTCTTGGCAAGCAGCAGCATGTCCATGGCATGGGTCAATGTGCAGGGAATGTGTTTGGCTAAGGCAGGGCACCCAGGGAGAAGAGCCCAGCTGAGCAAGCTGTTCTGGCAAGTATACCATGCTTAGCATCACCCACCATGTGCTAAGTAGCTTCAGAGTCATTAACTACATCAACAAATGACCAGTGAAATGTTGAAGCCACCATCCTTATGCCAGTATGTCTTGCACAATCTTCCTCACTAATATTCTACTTTATTAATAGTGGCAGTGCTTTTGAGTCCCAAGTTTGTTTCTCGACAATAAAATGAAAAAAATAAAAAAAATTAACCAAAAAAAACCCCTCCAGCAGTTGGTCCCCCTCCTGCTTAAAGGACCTCTTCAAATACAGGAATTCTGCAGTGAGCTCTCCCCAGGAGCCTTCTGTCCTCCACGCTGAACAAGCCCAACTCCCTCAGCCTCTCTTCATAGTAGAGGTGCTCCAGCACCAGTTGATGCAGCCTGGGACGCTGTTGGCCTGCTGTGCTGCAGGCACATGCTGCTGGCTCTTGTCCAGCTTTCCATCCACCAGGACCCCCAGTCCTTCTCTGCAGAGCTGCTCTCTGGAAGTCTTTTCCCAGTCTGCACGCATACCCAGCATTGCCCCAGCAATACCTTAAAGGAGGCTTAGATGAACCTCATTCAGTTTGTGTGGGTTCACTTCTCAAGCGTGTCCAGGTCCCTCTGGATGGCATCCCTTTAATGCTGTTTCCCTAACCATGCATAACCACAGTCTTCTTTGCTTACAATTAAGCAGAATGTAGCTGGTGGCCATGTGTACAAGGAAAGGTAGTGAAGGTTTCTGTGAGTGACAGGCTGACAGACTTCTTGAAGGGGATGAGAAATTAACTTTTAGTATAAGCTTCCCGGTGGAATTCCCTTTTTCCTTAGAAGAATTTGCCAAAAATTCCTTGATTTACCCTCAGACTAAAGAGCAATTCAGAACTCCTGGTTTTGCAGCATTTTATGCCTCCGTCTTCTGGTGTTTCTTCCAGTTAATTTTCATACGAACACATTGTTGCTTCTGTTGACCCCGTTAGCCAGTGCTGCGCGCTTGGATGTGAAGACATGTTTAGTTCACACATCTCTTTATTTGACAGAATATGTAGTCACAGACTCTCTGATTAAAGAAGAAATCAGATGATCTTGGCCTGAAGCTTTTTCATCCCACACCCAGCCCCAAAGCCCAGCCTTTATATGCAACTGCTTGTTCAAAATTCTTTCCCAGTGAATTTTTGTGTTCCACATAATCTTATTTGGGCCTGTCTCTTTTCCTCTAACTAAACACTTTTCACATTGTATCCTAGATATGTCTTAAGAATTCCTGGGCTGCTTGACACTAGAATTTTTTGAAGAAACCATCAGCCTTGCAGCCATTATGTCTTTCTTATGGAAAGGACTCACTGACCTCCCTGTTTTAGTGATGTTTAAGAGGCAGAGAATCCTCTGGTAACTTCTCCCTGACAAATTGTATGACTCTTTTTTGGTCTGCAACAAAAGCATTGTTTTTGTGGTAAATAGAATTAATGGTCTTGGAATAGTTAAAATATACAGAATGTATGATTTAAAATATATAGCCACATCTATTCAGATTAGCCTCCCTGACATGCCATGAGAAATATATTACTCAAGTACACATTATGTTATTTACTGCTAATCATAAATGAAGCTAACATTGTGAAATTCGCTGCTCACTTCTCCAGGTGCAGAGTGTAATGTATGTACATAACCTGTATGTGCATAGCTTTTGCTAGGCACTGGTCACAAATTAGGCTCTGCTGACCTGGGTGATAGGCCTGCAGAGTAAACAGAAATACATTCCCCCAAAGTATATCCAAACACTGCCTATGAACTTGGCTTTGCATTGTTTTTCCCTGTGAGCAATCTGCATCATCTAAGCACTCTGATGGCCATTTTAGTGTAGAAGGAGAAATGTGAATTCAAGTAAGGTGTATTTTGAGTGCTTGGCTTCTGGGTCATCATACATTCTAAAACATCCAACATTCTAAAATCTCTAGTGATGCAAACTGGAAATAATTTTAACAATTTTAGATAAAAACAAGGAGCACAAGTAATGTTCATAAAGGAATACATGGCCAGCCCAGGACAGCATGTGCAAAGCTGCTTTTTGACTCAGTTATTTTATAGAGGATCAAGCACTGGACAAAAGGTTACTTGCACTCAAATTTGATTAAAAAATTGAGGTTACAGCTGAAAGGGAAATGTCACCTGTGGAATGCTTTAGAACATGGGTTGTTTTGATTAGTGTTTGTACCTGTCGTGCACAGTATCTGCATTGTAAGGAAAGTAGGAAACCTACTGTATTTCTGAAAACAAGCTAATTTTAGAGAAATACATTATTTTCCTTTCATATTAGAAATTATATGATTAGAAATCCAATGGGAAGAAAAAGTTGTTTGGAAAGCCTGCTATAAAGGCCAATTTAAAAGCATTTTTATGTTATAAATAATGACAAAAAAAAGAAAAAAAGAAAATGTGTGTAGATTAATTTTGAAATTGTAGCAGTTTTGGCAAGCAAGTGGCCCATTTTCTGTGGTGTCATCTGGTTTTACTTTCACACTAAAGCAGCCTTGCGGAATCCTTTCATATGGTGCAGGAGCCCCTGACTGGGCCTCCCTGACTTTAGTCAAAACCAAAACGTAGATAAAAAAGCATTCTATCTAAATAGCTGGAGCCACGTGTCAGGAGCACCTATATATATATGCAATTATATGGAACTGGTTTCTATAGGTTTAACAGTTTAGAAGTGAAACTAGCTTTGTCACCGTATTGACGCTTCCTCCTAGTTGAAGAATTCCGACTAACCAAAAAACAAAATCCCAGCCTTGGGATGAATCAGCTTTAAAGATGGAATAAATTAGCATTTTGAAAGCAAATCCATCCCCAGCAGAGCTGTTAGCCCAGAAAGGGAAAACGCCACTGAATTCAGAGGAGATTCAGCTCTGATGCTGCATAGGCATATTCAGATGTATGGCAACATCAAGACACATCATCTTTAGTACTTTCAGGTAAGAGTTTGTCTGTAGAATTTTGTCATTATAGAGGTGTCTCTACTACATTAATTTTGTTCAGCCATTTATGTTTTGGAGTTTTTTTGTAGGACATCAGAGTGATTCAGTCAGTGTATGGATAGCTGCAATAAAGCTCCAGGCCCCAGGAGCATCATAGCATAACCCACATTGCAATCGATTACAGTAATAACAACTGTACATATCCTGACCTGGCTTCTGCTCCTTACTGGAGCAGCAGCTCCCTACTCCTGCCCATTCAGTGGCAGATTGGAGCTGAGCATGCTGTGTAATGGGGCAGCTGCCTTTGAAGTGACTGGCAATGGACTACATCCCATGAATCTGGAGACAAGCATTTAGGCTTTCTAAGCCTTATGTTTAGGTGCTTGAAGTACAACCTTCAAATAAAGGAGCTTGTGGGACACTTCAGTAAGAAAAAAATAAAAGGAAGAAAGTATTTAGAGTGGTTGCTGTCAGAAGAAAGGCACTGTGGATCAAAGGGTGTCATAGATTTGGCCAAAAAAGCAAGGGAGTTAAAAAAAAACGAGGGTGCAGCACTACCTATGTTCCCTCTAATACTTCCTTCTTTGCAAAACTCTGACAGAGACTGCACATAAACATTTTTATTACCATATCACATGTTGCTGCTGCATGGACAATGATGGATTTCCTGGCAAATGTTAGTGTCAAAAAGACAAATATGTGGCAGAATGACCTGCTATGATACAGCTCTTTGGACCTCTGCCCAGCCCTTCAGGGATTCTCGGGATCAGTAGGAACCAATAGCTTCATTATCATGTGTGTGTGTCAGAGATAGAATGAGTTCATATGCAGTGGCATCAAGGAATGTGTATGTAACACTCTTGATGTCTGAAGGTTTATACCAGCATTATCTGTTTACATTTCTCTGAATGCCATTGTACATTTATTTATCTCTTTATATGGATTGAGTAATGTTTAATTGAAATGTAATTCTCTAGTTTTTCATTAATAGCCTGTAAATGAGCAGAACAGTTTTACACTCGGTAAGCTTGTGTGAGTGTGCCTCTTTTTGTTGCCTTTTGCCACAGAGGACTGGGTACACCCTGGCTGAATCGTTCCTTGTATCGCTGCCAGCAAAGTCACACCAAGAGCATTTGGCCTAGTGGCCTTTTTTACAAAGCCAGTTATTATTAAATGATTATTACTCTAAACAACATATTTACTGAGGAGTGAAGTCCTCACTTTAATTCGTGTACCAACTGTCACTTCTGTCACTTTATTAACTTTGTGAACTGAACACAAAATCTTTTGCCTGTTCACTGAGAATCCCACTGGGAATCCCACTGGTTGAAGCAAGCAAACAGTTTGCACCAAGTCTACAGCCAGTACTAGACATAAAAAAAAGCTCATGGTTTTCAATTATAGAGTAACTTGCTGTTACTGGTTCGTATTACTGCCCTAAATCTCGATTCTTCCCATTTCTTGTTAATGTTATATGGACATTACTGTTACCCAGGTAATCTCTTTATATTTGAATTCTTCTATGCTGGATGCCGTAGTCAAATGTATGGTGAGCTCCTTAAGCTACCAGTGGGAAGTAAAAGCTATTCTGGTAGTCTGGCAGTTGGCAGAGAAGAATATTGCATGGGAAAACACATTACAGCCCACTGCCATTTCATACCATTGCTGCCTGAGACCCAGCAATGTATAGCACAGTGGATTTTCTCCTGTTATCAGGACCCAAAATGTCACTTAATTCCAGAGCTAGACCTTCAGAGACCTAAGCTCTCTGTTTAAACTGGGGCAGTCAGGGCATCACATTTAAACTAAAGGTCTGTGATGCCTAACCACATGTACCAGTTCTTGCCTTTCCAGTGCTAGCCATGCTTCAGAAATTCTCTGTCGATCACTGGATATCAAAAAGTCAACGTTTGAGCTTTTTCTTCTCTGTGGGCACAGACATGGCAACGGAGACTGACTTTAACATTTGTAGAGCCAGCTTTGCCCCGTATGGCAAGCACACAGAGCCCAGAAGTCGGAGAACTGTAGTTGCACCACCATGCAATACAATCATTTAATATGGCATTATTACCAGGCATGCCTTGAATGGACAGAAGTTTTTTGTATCGTTTTCGCTCCCCAAGTCCCTTCTCATCTCTAGGCAGGCAATATGCCCTTTGAAATTTTCAGTGGGGGATTTGCCTGAGTAAGACAGCAGCATCCTGTCCAATGGGAACAACACTCTATAAATACCTTTCCATTATAAGACTATCATTGCCAATTCTGTTTGGCTGCTTCATCTCATAATATTCTCTTTGACTTTCTTAATACTAACCAGTCTAAATATTTTATGCTTGTCTTCCAGCAATATACTAAGCCCCTTGCTGCTACTCAGTGAAGATGGGTATCATTTTTCTGTTTATTCTGAAACACTGTAGTTCTCTGAACTACAGTGGTGAGGTTTGAACTGGTATTTCTGTTCAATAAGATAGCATCCACATAAACAAAAGTGAAAGCTAAAGAAGAAAACAAACAAGTTTACAGAAGCATGCCATTTCCTTACCAAGTCATTATGTTGCAATTAGAGATAAATAGTGTCACTTCTCAAGAAACAGGTGAATTTCTTATCTGATAATATTTTCTCCATAATTCTGTTAGGATTTGTATTTGTCTTTTAGTAGTGTTTCTATTGTGTTTGTAGCTTATTGAAATTTTACATTTTAGCAAGTCATTTCTCAGTATATGAAACAGGAGCAACTTCATTGTATCCAAAGTAGAGAAAGTGGCATAAAGAGCAGCAGAAACAGCCCCTTTGACTTCAAAGAGACCTAGTGCATATTGGCTGTTTGCTAGCAAGTGCAGTAGCCCTGATTTATTATTATTCTATTTATTATTTATAAACACATAACTTTCCAAACTCAGAAGAAGAAAACTGTGCCTTCTTTGAAGAGGGCAGCGTTGAGGAAAACAAAGTCAGACCATGGGGAAAGGGATACATTATACAACAAAGGGATTGCTGATATGCTGGGCAAAGTCATCTCAATTACAAGCTAGAATCTTAATTGTCATTAAGCATTCTTACCCATGAACTTTTCTTCTCATCCTATATGCCATTCCAGTTTCAGGTTCTTTACACTACACTACACTAACCCTCCCTCATTAGAAATGTGGTAAACTTAATCAGTCGTCCTGAGTGTCCGAGCAGGATGGAGTTTGTGGAAAGGAATTCAAAAGACTGAGGTTGTGGTTCTTGAGAAGCAGCATAAGAAGGACATGTCACAAGCAGGGAGCACAGGCTGGAGATCTCTGAGAAACAAATAGGTGAGCAGGATATTAGCTTTGGCATGGCTAGCAGGGAAACAATCAACATGTGGCTGCCACATGACAAGATGTAAGTAGGAAGGGGCAGCCTTGCAGGCCTCTGCAAGAAACATGATCTGGAGGCAGTGGAGATGTGGAATGTGTGAAGAAATGTGCTTTTCAGGAGTTCTCATGAGAGCCAGCTGGAAGCAGTTCTTGTGCTGCTCAGGGCGGTGTGCTGATCTTTTGGAGTACACCAGAAGACTTAAGTGATAATGTTTCAGACCAAGTGTGGTGGTATGATCAGCAGCTTCAGTCTCTCCCTTCCAGCTTCCCTTCATTCCCCAGAGAGGAAAGGAGTGGCTGCCTAAGGAGCCAAGTCCTTCTTCATTGGGAATCAGGAAGTGAGAAAAAATAACTAGCCACATTTTCTGCCTGGCCAGTGACGGCTTCCTTCCCCTGCAATCCACCAGGTGCAGTGTCATCCACACAAACTCGCCCAAGACTTTCCCTATGTCCATTCCCACCCTGGCATCCATCACTGAAGATGACTCTCATGGTCTCTGCTTTCAGCATCACCAGTCACACAGCCTCTGAGGACTACCTACAGCCCCAGTCATTTTGTAGTCCTTAATCCTAAACCCCTGGAGCACTAGTACCATCCTGGAGGGATGAGGCAGCAGGTCTTGGGGGAACAAGGGTGGGAAGGTGAGAAAGAAGCAGTAGGATACTTGATCCAGTAAAGCCAGGGTGTAGAACACAGATAGAGCAGAGCACTGCTTTGCGTGGATTGGAGAGAGAGGGAACGAGTGCAGGAGAAGACAAAAAAGAACACAGAATCACCAAGGCTGGAAAAGACCTTCAAGATCATCCAATCCAACTGTCCACCCATCACCAATAGTAGTCACTAAACCATGTCCCTCAACACAAAATCCAAACATTCCTTGAACACCTCCGGGGTCTGTGACTCCACCACCTCCCTGGGCAGCCTATTCCAGTCCTTGACCACTCTTTCAGAAAAGTAGTATAGCAGAGCAGTGACACTTGGAGAAAAGTGCACTCATGGAGAAGAAAAAATATCATAGATAAATACAAAGAAAGATTTGGAAGCAACTGAGGTAAAAGAGGTGGAGAAATCTGAGGATAAGGCCCATTTTGTAGATCTGAGTCAACAAGAGGTTGATGATGTTGGCCATGAGAATAGAGAACAATGATGTAAAACAAGTTTGAGATCTAACATCATGGGAAAATCACTAAGAGTTTTTATCCTAATTTCAACAGAGCTGGGAGGACATTCCAGTAGCTCAGTGTGGATTCTGTTAAACTCCTGTCAATGCCAATCTATCCAGGAAGAAACATCTGACAGAATTATTAATTAATTCACTATTTTTCTCATTATAATATCTATGCATCACACTGCATTACAACATAAGATTCAGAGCTTAGGTTCTTTAACCCAAGTGAATTCCAGAGTAAATCCCAACATCAAACCTGCTC
Organism: Centrocercus urophasianus; assembly: GCF_019232065.1. Classification (NCBI taxonomy): domain Eukaryota; kingdom Metazoa; phylum Chordata; class Aves; order Galliformes; family Phasianidae; genus Centrocercus; species Centrocercus urophasianus. The sequence goes on from NW_024884789.1 coordinate 8,648,462, forward strand.
CTGAGAGAGAGTGTTTGATACAAAGCAGTGACAGTCTCAAGAGGTGGCATGCAAGTCGTATTATTTCATTCTGTTCCCTCCTTTCTGGAACTGTCATTCAGGTGACATAAAAGTAAAGTTACAAAGCTCCTTAAGTAAATACGCTCTGCTGTCCATGTTGGAATGTAATTATTCATTAAGGCACATTCCTAAAGGCACTTTGATGAATGTACCGAAGGGCATGTGAGAGAAATCCTTTACTCCAGTATTTATAAGGGAAAACTATGGTGGGATAAGTGTCATGAATCTGGCGCTAAATTTATTGTTCCTGCCAATTCTCAACATAGTTCTCAGCCAATAAATTTCTAGGGCTTTAGGTGACACATTTAAAATGTGTCTCCAGAGGAGAAATGTCGGTTGCAGGTTTTCTTTCCTAGGTATTATGGCCTTATGGCTTTAGAGATGGTGCTTGTCACCCAGCCTTTCTAGAAGGCATTTTGTAGATTACTATATCAAATGAAGATGAAAATACATTAATTTCATTGTGATGAGTGACATCTCTACCAAATTCTTTAAAGAATGGGAACAGCAAAGTGAAAGGAGACCGGGCAACTTCTGTCCAATGCAATAACCTTGATACTATGTTTTTTGAGTGTTAGCTTATTGAATAAACTGCATTTGTTGAATATTAGTGGAAGTACTGAATTTTGATGAGCATTTCTCAACAAACAGCTGCCAAATTACGTGACGATCCAAAAGAAATTTTGTATCTTTCTTTTGGAAATGATCCAAAAGAAAATTCAAAGAAGAATGAAGTTGCATAGTCAGGTAGTCAAATGTTAGAAAATACACAGGTCTGGGTTGCTGGTACAACTTTAAATTTTTCCTCTTGGGTGGTTTGTGACACAGTCTTTAATAATCTCTTTCTGGGCTTGTCTGTTTTTATCCCCATAAAAAAGCTTGGGCTCATTCTCACTTAGAGACTTTAGAAGGTCATAGAGTCTGACACCTTTGAACGCAGTGTCAAGACTTCCTTTTGAGATGACGGGTTACTGGCAGCACATTCATAGATCATTATCTCTGATAGATAAGTTAGAGGAAGAGAATGAAACACATTGGGCCACAGAATTTTGTTAGAATATATGTGGATTTTTTTTATATATTCTATGACATTCTGAAATCTTTGCATTCTTCCACTTCTGGCTGCTTTTCCCATGACCTTCCCAGCCTTTAACTGTTCCCTGCTCCCCTTTCAGCTTTTCCCAGTTCTGCACAGATATTTGGTCACTCCACCCTGGTGTACTGTTTCGGTATTAGTAGGGAAACAGCCATCTTTTCCTTCCATGAGCATTGCATCCACAGTCATCTCTACTCCCGAGCTGAACCATATTCACTTTAGTTTAGAGCATGTTTAGTCCCAACAGAACATCTGAGACTTGTTTATCAGCCCACATTGACTGCATATGAATGTTTCTCACAGTCTTGCAACTTGGCTACATTTCTATGGACACTCTTAGGGCAGCAAAATGTACCTGGCAATTTGGTAATTGTACAGTTATTTCTTCTACCATCATTGTCAAGAACTTGTGGGAGTTTTATTATTAGCCGCACAATCATCATGGAAAATTTCAGTTCTGATGGTTACATTATGAAAAACATACAAGCAACTGAAAGCAAAGGTTTGAGCTGGAAATCGCTAACCTGTGCTGACTGTAGGCATCTATTATCTGCCCTAGCTTTAGCCACAGTATAGTGTAGAGAACAAGGAATGGAGACAATGCATACTTGCTAATAACATTTCCGTCCCATACAAATCTTTCCAGCCATCAGCAGAAGGCTCCCAACCACACAGGAGGTAATTTTCACTGAAGTACTCCAATCTTTTCAGCCTCTGGGATATATGTTCACACCTCTGCAACATGTAAAGCAGTCGCCTTGAAGATGGTCTAATTTAATATGATTAGGAGATTGCTCCAGTGTATAACCTAAGCAGATTCATGAAACGGGGTGTATATAACCAGCTCCAGCTATGATACATATCCTTCTCCCTTCTAAGCTTATTATGGAGAAGGTTTGAGATCCCCTGGTGAGCTTCTTATCTCCAGTAATTAAGAATATCCTAATGGGCATGGTAAGTGCCTTTCTGTGCATGTTGGGATGGACATACAACATTATGGTATCTTTCTGCTGACCTGAAGGAGTGCAGCGGTTGCAGACAGTTCTCTCAGACGTGTTGCACAGGGGAATGGCTCAGTTGTGACTCAGAACTATTTCCTAATAAAATATTTAACAGATAAGCACTAGCTTACTGTGGACACAAGCAAATTACTGATCATCATGATCATCACTAACACATTTTTACATGCAGGAAAAAGAGATGCAGAAGGAAAGGAAATTGTATCAGCTACCGACACACAAGTAAAAAGGAGGGTTTTTTTCAGTATCTTACAGTAAAGTCTATAGTCTGATCTTAGAAGGGGTTTGAGTGGAGAAAGTAAAAGCTATAAGATGATCAGAGACAGAATGTCAGAGGCAATATAATATGATGATCTTTGTGCATTTATATAAGCAGCATGTCACAAAGCAGCAAGTGTAAGACTGCAATATGAATAAGGTCTGCAGAGAAGGCAGCGTACGAATGTCCAATAACGGTGTGTTTTCACCGTGATCTTGGAGTACTTCGAGCAAAACTTAGGTGTGTTTAAAAATTTAATCATGACTTTGGAGGATGCTTTTGAAATTAGGCCTTTTATGTCCATGTGCATTTTTCTTAAGGATTGATCCACACTCCGTTCAATCAATGGAATTTATTCCCTATGTAAATGTTCAACCAGTTACATAGCTACTTTTCTCCTCATGTGAACAGCAGGGAATAATCAAGACTGGCTTAAAGCTTCTCCATAGCTTAAGAATACTGTTTCCTGAGAATCACTGGGAAAGCAAAATCCACCGGTGTGGCCACAACTTCAGGACAGATCCCTCTGCCACCACTCATCTCAGTGACTGATGGCGATACAGCTGGCCGTGCCGCTTCTCTGCATGGACCTGCGGGGCCTTTGCCTTTATTCCCTGTCCCCTGCTTGTACATATCACCCTGCCCAGGAAATATAGCAACTGGCAGCAGGATGGGAAGCAGATTTTTCTCTTTCCCATTTCTGTGTAGAAGAGGTAGATAATGTTCCATTCAGAGAGAGATAGAATGCAGGAGACATGGTGGAACGGGCCCTGTGCAGGTCTCATGTTTTGTCTGCTGTAATCAGTGGCTGATGGAGTTATGCACACTAAGAAACTCATTTCTTATTTCTGCTGAGGTCATTTTCCATGCTGTTAACGTGTGGAGCATTTGATTTCTCATTTACCAGCAGTGAAATTTGCAGCTTCTTCCATCCTTTCTCAGCATATTAACTACAGCTTGATGGTGGGACTGTTTGCAAAGCATATTTAAGAATTTTCAGCTGGTCCAAGATGAGCAGAGTTCTGACCTTGAAATCTTGCCTTGGCAACTCATATCCACTGCAGCTGATATGCAAGAGATAAAGAGATCTCTGTCCCTGGACATCTATGGGATGAGTTTCCTTTAGTTCTAATACTGCAGAATAGAAATATTATTATTCTACATCCTCCACAGACACCAGTGTTGGGATGAACGAAAATTTAAAATAAAAAGTGAATATTTTGATGAGAAATTTCAGATCAGTATCGAGATATTTTGAATTAGCTGCTCTAACTAGCAATACATTTATCATATGTATACACATACACCTATGTGTATGCATATAGCCCATACAGTCTCCCTTTAGAAGGAATAGGCACATATCCTGCTCATTTGTGATTTAAGGTCATTAAATAAGTTACTAGAAAGAGCTGTTAGTACCTGTAAATGAAAAGCAAATCATATAAATAGGAAAAAATAAATAAATCAGCTCCACCTTTCTCCTAAGTATTATGGAAACAAGGCTGCCTTGGATGACAGCAGAAGTATGGACACAGCAGTCTGAATTATTTCCAACAGATTCAGATCAGAGTCCTCAATTGCTGTGGTCAGAGATTTTGTATGACATTTGTTTGGAAGGGAATTTAAACTGCAATGAGGTATAAATGTAAAAGGATGCAAAGTCCTATCTGATGTGAAAGTGAAAGTGAGCTCTTAGGCCACATGCCTACACTGAAGGCGGCTGTGTTGGCAGCTGCCGCTGATCTGGATTGCTCAGGCAAATAATGGCATTGACAGAGGGCAGGCCAACTACCTAAGTGCTTATTAAGCTTCTTGTGTGTTTTTCCCCATTGTTAGTTTGGTACTGATACTGAGTTAATGATTTTACAGTAATGCTTCGCCCAGCAGAGATGTCCATACCCTGTTTTACAACCCCAAAGCGCTAAATGTTATTTACTCATGCATTGTTGACAGCAGTGTTTGGGTACCACAATCATCCCTGGGGACACCATAAGCAGTGAGAGCCTTCTTGGTCCTGTTCCAACCCCAAACCAAGTGCTACAAGAGGTGTTTGCTTCCCTTCTTTCTTTGCTGTTACAGACTGGCAGTTCTGTGGCCCATTTACTTCATTCCCTTCCAACCTCATCTTTCTTCCTCCATCTGCCTGCCGCCAGGTGCTGTTCTTGTGACATGGAAGGCAAAGGGGATAGCTGCTATCTGCATGCTTTAGTTCCATCCAAACCTAGGGGAAAACCTTCCTGCTTATGAGCCAGGTTGCAAGTGCTTCCCTTGATGACATTTCAGTACAATGAACATCAATAACGATTGATTTCTGAATGTTAGAACTGAACTGGTAACATCATGGTAAAAATGGTGATGTCTGGGTTTGAAATCTGTGAGATTTCAGTTCTTCCCTTCCACTGAGGTGCATGCTTTTAAAAATTGGCATCATGTGGCAAGAGCCAAGTCCCAAATATTCTCTGAGGCCAAGCCCTTGTTGTGAATGTAAGTGAATTTAAATGGATTCAGCATCAGTCTTTCTGCTGCTGTGGCTGTGCTGTTTTTTGGGTTTTTTTTTTTTGGTTGTTTTTTGTGTTGTTTTTTTTTTTGAGTTGCATGGTGCTGAGGAACGTGGAAGGGCTGTTGGTGGAGAGGATGGGTACAGAGATGGGAAAGCCCAGCAGCGTGCCATGGGTGCCGGCCTGCTGCGTTCTGTATGGGCGCTGGGACCTACTGCGTTCTGCAGCGTGGAAGGGGCCGGGGCAGCCCCAGGGGTGTGTGGGGTGCGGGGAGACCATATGCAGGGTGTGCTGGGGGGCACCCCACGGAGCCACCCTACGAGGCCGGGCCTTGGTGCCGGGGGACGGGGCCGCACGGCCGGGCGATCCGGGGACCCGGCTGCAGCGATCTGCAGGGCGCAGCGGCCGCTGCTCCTCGCCCAGCCTCCATGTCAGGCACGCATAAAGAACCATGTCATGCTTCAGCAGGGGAAGGAAGGGCCGGGAGGGACCGGAGCCGCTCTCTGCTCTCCTATTTTCATAGAAACCGATCTGTGTACCTAGAAAATAACAGGAAGGAGAAGCGCGGGGGGG
>NW_024884789.1:8654234-8817096 GCF_019232065.1 Centrocercus urophasianus
GCGGCGTAGCAGCTCGCACGGGGGGGCCGCGGGCAGCGCCGCGCCCGCCCGCCGCCGCGGGGTGAGGGCTCCCCGGCCGCCCCCGCCCGGCCAGGCGCCCCGCCGCCAGCCGGCTCCCTGTACCGGGGGCTGCTGGGGTTGTGTCCAAGGCCTCCCCCTCCCCCGCGTACACACTCACACACACACACACTCACACACACACACTCACACTCACACACACCCCATCTCCTCCCGCCGCCGCCGCCGCCGGAGAGCTCGGGGATTGCCCGCGGCCCGGCCCCGCTCCCGGCTGCGCCCCGCCGCATCGCACCCCGCGGGGGCTCGGCCGGCTGCCCCCGGGCGGCGTGTGCGGGGCGCGGGGGGTGTGGGAGGGTGGGTGGGTGGGTGGGGGGGACGGCGGCTCCCGCGGCGGCTCCCGATGGCTCGTCCGCGGCCCCGAGAATACAAGGCTGGAGACCTGGTGTTCGCCAAAATGAAGGGGTACCCGCACTGGCCGGCCCGGGTGAGTACCGCGGCGGGGGCTCCCGGTCCCCCGGGCCGCCGCCGCTCCCCTCGCCCTCCCGCGGGGCGGCCGCGGCCGGGCCGCCGCGAACCTCCGCCCGAGGCCCCGGCCCCGGCCCCGCCGGACGGGGGGCGACGGTGCGCGCCCACCCCGCTATTGTTGTGCATCTTTTCTTTGATCTGCGGATTTCTCCCCGGCCCCCCGGGAGGAGGAGGAGGAGGTGGAGGAAGAGGAAGAGGGAGGGAGGGGGGCGAGCGCGGGCTGTACCTGGATTGTTATCGCGGGGAGGCGGCTTTGGGAGCCGGCAGCCCTGCCTGCGTGACAGCGATGCTGTTTATTATACGCCCTCCCTCGCCCCGGCCCCCCCGGCTCCCCCCGGGGCACGGGGCCCCAGGCCCGGCGCGGCCCAGAGCGGGCGGGGGAGGGCCGGGGACGCCCGCGGGGACGGGGCCTGCGCTCAGGTGCTCGGGGCGGTGGGCACAGCCCTGGGGCGCCGCGGCCCTGCGAGGGGCGGTGCGGTGCGGTGCGGCGGGGCCTGGCCGCCCCGCGGGGTGTCACACACGCGGCCCCTCGGGCCCTCCGCACGCGGGTCTGCGGGTGCCTCCAGCCCATCGTCCGGCTTCACCTTGTCTGACGCTGCCTTGACTTTCTTCTCTAGCCCTTTGTCACCTTTTACTTGGTGCTGCTGTGATGGAACGGAGGTGGGAGAGCATGGCGGGCATTTGGCAGCCAGATAAGCGCCCCATTGTATTGAGACATCCGTATGTGGTGCAGCCTCAGTAATGCGGAGCAGAGCTTTCTCCAGGGGGGTCTGGTAGCATGGCACGCACACAAGGCTGTCCCTTCCCTCAGTTTTGGTCACTATTGTGTTTACTCATTGCGTAATGTGTTGTTTGAACTTGTTAGCAGGCATCGAGCAGTGGGAGTCTATTTATTTGTTGTCCTCTTCAACCTTTCTGGGGCAATCCCACGGTAGTTGGCGCCTTCATTTTCTAGTCAAAGAAAGTCGCTGGTGGTTCTAGGCTATGAGAGCATGGAAGCAGTGAAGTGTTGTGTACAACAGAGAAGGGCGGGATCAAGATGGGCTGACATCTAGCATTACCCTTGAGAAGAGAGCTCTGGGAGAGGATGAGTGTAAGTGGTGGAAAGTGAATGGAAAGGCTGTGAGCACAGCTGGGGGAGCGGCCAAGTGGTGTTGGACATCCAACACTACAAGGAGTGAAGGCCATCACCACGGGCTTAAGCAAAGGTTGGTGAAGGAGGAATAGAGAGAGGGTGCTAATTATCTAGAGGTGTTTAAATAAGGTGGTACATTCAATTATTTTGGCAGAGCAGACCAAAATTAGCATGCAAAAGGCTAAACTCAATCAACACTGGGTTGTGGTCTTGTTACTCTATCATTATACTGATTGCTGAATATACTACCTAATAATGGCAATTTATGCCAGTGGAATAGCACGATCCACAGAAAATTGACTTCATTCTTACCTCTGTCATGCTTTAATTTATTGTGAAAGTTTTAATTGGAACAGTTGAGACCATTGCCACATGGAAGTATGTTAATCCCTTTCCTTTTTGAGCCTCTGATGTATTCCCATTTGTTTACCTAGTAGCAGAATGGGCCCTTTTGTTTCAATGAGAGTTGTTTCCTTTAAATAGAATAATTATACACCACACAACCGGCCATAGCCTAGGACTAGGTGTCTAAATAGGTATATGAGTGACAGTAATATCCAAGAAAGTATATCTTCATTAGGAAAAAATAGGTGTGCTGTTAATGTAACTCACTTCCTTTGTGCAAACTAACAGGATGTGGAGTTCAAGTGAAGATAAAGCAGTCTCTCGTTTGAATATGATTTAGCAAGCTGAGGTGGAAACTGCAGAGACCCCAGAGTTGATCATCTGGCAGGCTGGGGGCATTGGTGTAGTTGGCCTGGATGTCAAGGGTCTCTGAATGTGCTGCTCCTGTTGCATGCAGTGCAGTGACATACAACTTCATGCGAGACCAGGCTGATATCTGCCTGATGCTAATGTGTTACCCGCTAAAAATCCTCTTTGTGCTGTCCTTACTGGAACTGTACCTCATTTTTGTAGCCAGGTTTTGCCTCATATGCCCTTCCTTATGTGAAGGGAAATCCTGGTGATGACATTGGTCTTCGTTTTGTTTCCAGAAAGCATTATGATATGTGAATGACAAGAGAAGAATTGTCTAAGTTGAGACAGGTATTCTGATTAACTGAATGCCCTTTTTCCAGGGGATTACATTCTCCAAAATCTTTGAGTTTTTGCTACCTGCTTCTTTGTTCATTACACAACTGACATGTATGGTCTTTGTATTTTAATGTGAAAATCAACCAATTTCACTGCTAATATACCAGCTTAAGTCACAATATATTAAAATGGCAGTGTTGTTTTCTCTACCATGTAGTACTTTGTATCTGTGGAGCCTTTGGCAGGAATTTCCTGTGCAGAAACATACTTCTCAAACTGTGTTTAATAGAGCTGAGAAGTGCTAAAGCAGGACAAGAAGGCCTTCCCTATAATGAAGCGCACAGGCACGACTGTCCTGGATCTTAGTGGACCATGTGTTTCCATGTCCATGGGTACTGTCATGCAGAAAAGCTGGCTCAACTTCCAGGAGCTGGAATGGACCTGGGCCTCGCTCAGTTCTCTTGTCTCATTAGGTTTAATGCTTGTGAGCACAGCCAACCCCAAGTGGCACAACGCTACAGACACATCCAGCATAGGCAGCAGTCTGGTCCTAGGCCGTTAGCTCTCCACCCTCTCTTTGGGGGTGTGTTGGTCAGCAAGAACAAGGCTGTCTTTCACTGCTGTAGGAAAAGAGAGAGAAATCTTAAAGAAAGTGGCCAAATAGTGATGATACACAGAGGGACCATTGAAAAATTTTGTCTAATGATTGATGGTGCGTTATTATAGCAGTCAAACTGCATTTAATGTTTCTTTGTGAATCAATCTAGGATTAATTTGAAAAGGACCAAATCTGCTACACTTAGCAGAAATGGTAATGGCCAGTAAATCTTCTATCTTTGCATATCTTGTTAAAGTAGGATTGGTGAGTAAGTGCACTGTCTTCAGAGATGCTTTTAGAGAGCCGTATGTGGAAGATGTCACTTGGGTCCTACCACCTGGAAGGGCTGCTTTTCATTTTGGTATCGTGTTCTTTGGGGCAAAGCCAGAATGTCCTTTAGCTTAACTGTGGGACAGTGAGTAGGTTTAGGGCTTATGCTCCAAGAATTACATTGAATCATGCTCCAAGAATTGTATTGAACCTTAATAGTCAGAGCGGATAAAGGACTGCAGCAGTTTGGTCTAACAGGTTTTTTCATGTTCACCTGTGATGTCATTTGTCTTCAGATACTGATTAAAAATGTGTGATAAATACCAACTGGCCAGGTCATCAGTAATTCAACAATCCAGGTCCTGCAATCCAACAAATAAGCAACCGTGTGTCTAGGGTACGTATGGAAATAGAGGGAAGATGCTGATGTGGTTAAGATATAGGAGAAAAAGGATTCATTTCATTCTACATTTTGTAAACTGTCTTTGCCTCTGAGGGACGACATCCCTCTCTGTCTTGGTTCCCCTGTTTTAAAGGACAAGTAATAGCACTTTTCCCTCTAAAAAGATGTTGTGGAGACAAAAACCAATAACACTTATGAGTTGCTTGGCTACTGCTGCAATAGGAGTTGTATTAGCACACATGGACAGAAAGATCTCTTTCTTTGGATACCCTGATTTATCCAGGATGGATGTCCTGTACCATTGAGAAATTGCCCATTGAATAGACACTCAGATGAGATAAAAGGGAAAAATTGGTGGTGGATTCAGAAAGATCAATAATGGTGTTTGTTTTATGAGTGACCCTGAAAAAAACAATAAGCACTTAGTTGCTGAAATTAGCTACTGATTTAAAAATAGGAAGGAAGCTGTTAATGCAGCTGTAGAGAGAGGAAGAAAAAATCTGGAATGACCTCAATAAAATAAGAGCGTGCCCTGGTAAATGCCTGGTGCCATTACTGAATGGAAATCTGGCCTCATACTGCTGGGGAGGCAAGAAGTAGATTTGGGTAGAAGGCTTGTGTGGGGCTGCGTGGGTTTTGTTACGTTGGTCTGGACAATAAAGGAGCTCCAAGCAGGTAAACCAGGGTATGGAGAGCAGTGTGTGTAGCAGTGCGTCTGTGTACAGCAGGTAGGGAGAGCGTTCCATGCTGGGAGGAGGACACAAGCTTTAAAGTGACAGTGCCACAGCAGCTGTTTCAAAGGTGTATTTACTGCCTTCTGAATACAAATGTGCTGTTTTCTGGCCTCCTGTTCCTGTCTTCCTCCTGCCCAGTGCCTTTATTTTCCTTTGAATTAGCACCTACTTGAGCTGCAGCTTTGCGAGTTATCTGATAATCCTCATATGTGAATAACACTATTAAAAAGCATCTGCCTGCAGTGATTGCAAAATGGCATTTGGGGCATTTTAACATGTTAGTGCTGCAAATAGGTATAAAATTTTCGGTGTTCTGCTTACAGTAATGCGTAGTAAATAGAAATTGATATCTGTGGCAGGCCCGGAATCATAAATGTGGGGATGGTTGCATGATCATTTTGAGCTGAATGAGTATTCAGTCTTACTGAGCAGTCCCACACACAGCAAGACATGGCACCTTAAAGAAAGAACTAAAGTAATACTAGGGAAAGGCTGAAAGGTAAGATTATGCTTACGGATTTTGGTAGGCTAGACCCTAAAAAGAGAAGGCTAATAATACTACAGTGGTATTGTTTAATACAGTGTTAGAGAATATTAAAAGCAATTGCTGAGTGACAGAATTCCAGAAGACTTTCATTATCAGTACAAAATTTAGGCAAGGGGGAGGGGGGAAGCAGTTTGGACAATGAAACACAGATGTTTCAGAAAATAAACTTTTATCTCCTGTGTCAGTGGAGTACAAATGGAGCTGATGGGGTGATAGCTGCGCACCAAGGCCCGTGTTCTGATTGAATTTGGTCAAACACGAGAGACTTAGCCAGGAACAAGCTGGGTCAGTTGCAGTTGCAAGTATGGCAGCTTGGAAATATCAAAGTCTCAAACACATCGCAGAAGAAAAACTCCACATTTTAAGTGTTTGATATTTAAAACAGACCATTTGTATTCTTATTAGCGTGAGGATAAGGGAAGGTGGGTTTTCCCTGGCAAGGTTTATCTTTTTTGGCAAAGAATGACAGGCAAAAATCAGATTAGATCCAGAAAACTTCAAAGGGTCCATAAGAAATAGACAACAGATCTTTCTCTGTGTTTTTCTGCCAAAACACAGTCTGCAATCTTTTCTCCTTGGCCATTTGGGACCTGTCCAGTCCTTCACCATGTGCTTTTCTTCTTTTTTCTCTTTTGGTTGCTCTGTTCTATGACATCACTTTTGCCGTGTTACTAAATATGAGTCTCCTGTGATTTCTCCTGCACCAATTCTGGGCTCCTTCCTGCTCTGTCCCTCTTTAATTATGTACCTCTCTCATACATCACTCCTCGGTGAGCTGCAAGCAGTTTTTCTCGGCGGGTCTCTGTTTGCTCCTCTCTGGGATGAGACAGGATTTGCTGATCACTGCTAAGGTCTGACCAAGGAACTGACTCTGAGGGTGTTGGCTTCTTCACACAGCACTCCCGTGAATCCAGTTGTGGTACATCTGAAAAGAGAAGTTTAATGCAGCGAGATCTTTGTGGGACCGTGTTTTACCATCTGAACGTGCACTTGGCTGGCACTTGTTGCTTAGATAACTTGCACTTAAACTTTCATCTGCAAATATCAGGTCATATTTAGAGTGGGTGCGAGTGCCTTTTCAGTGACTTCGTCAGCTCAGAGTACAGTTTCCTTCATTTCCTAAAGCAAAAATAACAAGGAGTGAAGTGCGAACTCTCCCAGTGTTTGTAAGGTGGGGAACCTCAGCAGCTGCTGTTGTTTATCCGTGTTCTTGCATTCTGCTGTAAGTGTGACTTCAAAACAGATTTCATCCGAGGATTGTAGCTTAAAAAGGAGTCATTTTTATACATATAATTGGATCACAAGCTGTAGTAAAACCCTTCCAATAGCTCTTGTTTGGCAAACAAATCATTTTGGGGCTGAGATGTTGTATGTTTGATGTTACCGCAGGCAGGAATATTGGGGAAACTTATTTAAAATTCACTTTCTTACATCTCTCTCTTTCTCTCTTTAATTAGTTTAAATAACAATCCTGAAATGTGCAAGTCTGATCTTTTTGTGTAAATGACAATAGATGAATAATTTTCTCTTGCAGTGCCATGTTTTTTGCACATTGCATGTGCAAGTCCGAATGAAGCTAGCCCAGAATGAAGACAGTTGGCTCACAAGTTTAGAAGCAATAAGCACTTAAAGATTTTCATACTCGTTCCATGCAAGCTTTTTGGTAGATGCTTTTCCTTCCCATGCTGAAGCTGCTGAATAATGGAATTAACTGGATAGATACATTCTTTGTCCTTTCAGGGAAATCTGTAGACTGTCAAGTCAATGCATGTGTTCTTTCTGTTAGTTCCCATTACATGCATTAATTGACAGATCTCCTCTTTTTATTGTTGTGCTACAGAACTTGTTAGGAGGAGTGGAGCACAGGCAGCAGAACGAGGCTGTTGGCAGTCTTAACTCTTCATTTTCTGCTTTCCCCATCACAACACTAATTGACAATAGTCTTCGTGCATTTAGGGTGATAAAACATTACAAGCCAGTAGCTGCTGTCAGTAAGTGTATACAATTTTCATCCGAGGGCAGATGGAAGGATTTCCTGATAGTGCTGGAAAAGTGATGACAGTGTAGAGGTAGGCCAGGCTAACTGTTCGCAATGGTGCTGTGAGCAGCACAGACCTTCCCACTGTACGGAAGGCGTCAGGGAGAATGAGTCTGCCTGAGTCCTCTCAGCAATACTGTAATTCAAGTGATAAATATAGCAACAAACACTGGAAAATAGCTTGTGTGGAGCAGGCAGGAAGAGGATGTGGAGCCGGCTTTTTGAAGGTGCTGGGAATTAGCTGGTGTCGTGCTGTTTGTGTGGGTACCTTAGCACTTCTGAAGTCTGCCCTCTGTGTCACCTGTATCTCTGACCTCTAGACACTAAGGGAATGTACGTGTGTCTGTATGCACACCTACTCTGTGTGTATGTGTATTCAAAACTCATACAAGCCATAGGCACTTAATGGGTGTCACACCTCTGTGTTAGCACTGCTCTTGACTCTGGATTCCAAAAGAGGCAGCATCAACAGAGGAGAGCCTGGTAGTTTGGTTGGAGCACGGTAGGAACAACTAGAATAAACAGTTATTTCAAAGATCCCAAGAAACATTTGGCAGACAAGTGAGTATCATGAATTAAAGCTTCTAAAACGTAAAGAAGGAAATGGATCCTTACTTCCTCCTCTGGGGAAGGTCCCTGCATTACTGCCTTTGCACTTCTGAGATTGTTTCATTCCTTTGTTTAACAGCCAGTTCTAAACCTGATACCCAAATTGAAAATAAACTGCAGTTTCGTATCCAGTTCTTCTTTCTTCTAGTCAGACTGTTTGACAGGACAGTCTTGATAGTATGTATTTTTGTCTGAACAGTATATGAGACCTGCTGATTTTTATTTTGTATTAATCTGTTGTTTCAGAAAACGAAAGGAAGATGGGATTTTTATTAAATTCTGCAGCATTTTAGTGAATGAATGAAAGTTCCATGTTACAATATAGTTTCTGTTGCCCCATTCTGAAGTGCCCTATCCTTCAGATGCTCTCAGGTCAGCCCATGCTGTATCTTTGCTGCACTAGAAAAAAAGCATGAAGTTCTTGGATTTCAGCAAGATTTAATCCCCATCTCATGGCCTTTTGTAAAGCCTTGCTGAAATCTGAAAATGCCTTCAAAGTCAACATGAAAGGAGGAGACCTCGTACCTCGCTCTGGGTAGCACAAAGCCCACAGCTGGAGGGGACAGGTGTCCGCAGACTTTGGGGTCTGCCTGAGAAAAACACGTTTAAATCTCTTTCAGTTTTTCACGAGCAGGCTGAAGAGCATAATTAACATACATCTGTAGCCCTGAAAATGTAAACTGGAAACAACTGTTTATTTTGCCTCGCAGCAACATGTAAAAAACCTAGAGAGACCATTTGCCAGCTCTGGTTTGGCTGTTTGAATAGAAGGCATCATGTAACAAAAGAGGGAAAGCAGAAAAAGAAATATCATCTGCCAAAGAATTTCTGTAAGACTGTGAGTTAAGGAAGCATCCTGCATGCAGCAGGGTTAGGGTTGGGGAGGAGGGAAGGGGTTCCAGACCCTGCAGGATCACTGCTGTGTCACCCGGGTCAGCTAGGAAACTGAGTATCCCTTAGAAGTCAGTAACTTTGTACTCTCTGGGCTTGGGAAGCTCCGTCTGTGGAGCTGCTTTTAACAGAACTGAAACCATCAGACTGGAGGTGCAATCCAGGTGGGAAAAGCAGGAAGATGCAAATAGAGGAACAAATGCGATCACTGCAATGAACAGTTCTGATCTTCCAGTCCTTCTCCTGATTGATTTATGCATTCTGCATAGAAAGTCATTAGATTCAAGCGGCTCTTTTTTTGCCAATTTCTTTTTGTCTCCACAAATCTTACTCTACGGCGCTTGAGCTGAATGGGTTCTATAAACCAGCCCTTCTATGAATGCAGGAGGGCAGGCTGGTACCTCTGAAAGAACAAGCCAACCAAGTGTGGCAGTTCTACATGTCTCTGACCTGTTTGGTTGCTCCTCCTCCATGGGAGAGCTTTAGGTGTCGGGCACATAACGGTTTACCTTTTCCACAGCACATATCAGTATCTTCCATGGGGCGGGAGGGAAGGAAGCCCTGATCAAGTGGCATGTAAATTAGGCTGTGTGACAGGCCTGCCATCAGGTGACAGCAGGAAGCAGAGCCCTGTGCCTCAGATTGGGCTTTGTGTCCTTCCTCTTGTCAAGCAGGTGTTGCGGAGGCTGCTCTGTGCAGTGTCTGAGTGCAGAGGGGTAGAGGCAAGGTGCCCGTGCATGGCCTTATTCTGGGGTGTCAGTTATTGCTAAGCACTGCGTCGGTCCCTTCAGCCTGGCTGATCGCTGTTGTGCCGTGTGCTGGCGCCCAGACGTGTGTGCATCATGCTCTCCCTTCATCACCAGCCTTCGTGGCCGTCCTGCTGACCCCGCTCTCCTGGCTGCGGTCGCACAGCGGCTGTCTGCCCGCTCCGGCAGGATGTGTGTTTGCATATGGGGATTTCTGCACCCTGCCCTGACCTCTGCAGCACACTGGCTGTCCGAGTGCAACTTGTGGTCCACTGTTGACTTCCTGTAGAATCTCAGCTTCCAGCTTTCTCTCTCTTAGGTTGCCAGTCCTTTCTTCCAGATATGTTTGCTTTTTTCTTTTGCAAACTAAGTTTTGGTTTGCTTGCAGCTCGCGTTTCTCCCAGACCCAGCGCTCTGAGCCATTTGTCACATCTGTTTTTCTGTCACTGGTTTTGGGGTGGTGGCAGCATGTTTGTACCTACACACACACACACACTTATGAACATGAGATGACCTTTGAGGTGCTGTGAAGCTCCTAGCCTGCTGCCCTGTGACGCCTCTTGCAGAGCATGGGGACGGATCTGGGCAACAAGGAACCCTCGCAAGGCAGCTCATGCCAGGCACTGTGCCCTACTATTGTGGCATCTTATTGTTTGCTTAAGCTGATCAGTTGCTCTCTGGTTTTTAGCCCAGATGTCCCTCTTTCCACCTGACTCTATGAACATTTGTATTTCTGCAAGGACTTCGTGAGACAGTATTGTCTGGGATCCAATTAGGCAGCATTCACTCGGGATTAGCTGCATGTGGAAGTGTTAGTACAGTGGAGGTTACTGTAGCTTAGCACCATGCCAGAGCCCCTGTTCTCAGCCCAGCTCACTCTAGTGATGACTGTTTCAGGAGCAGACTCATGCAGAACCAGCTGCGGGGCTGGAGAGTCGCTGCTCTGGCTGCTATAGAATAGCAGAAGGGAAATGCTTTTCCCAACAGTTGTGCTCTCGAAAGATGGAGTCCCAAAGCAAGCTAAAGAGTTCAACTGCAAAAAGATCCCTTGATTTCAATAAAACCATTTACATGTGTGGTGCCCTGCCTGCATCACACCATCGCCTGGGGGGGAAGGCAGGCATTCATCTCAATGAGGGGAAAAAAATAAAAGATGACATTCCTTATTGCAGTGCCTCTCCAAATACCAGGGCTTTTGTAAGATATTAGCAATGCACCAAACTCCACAGATAATTCCTTTCATATGGAGCCTGGATCAGGTGACTCACATATGTTCATGTTCTCAGGTATTCCCTTTTGCTGCTTTTTATCAGGAGTTATTTTTCAAGATCTCCCCCTTGTGCGAGCTTTATTTTTCTTTGTCACACTCAGTATTTCTGTCGCAGCCTTTAGAGGAAGGTAGCATAAAGTTATTAAGCCTCGTGGCTAGAATTTTAATGTGTGCAGCAATATGTCACCTGTAATAAGCCTGTCCTGTCTGTTAATATTTTGTTTTCTCCGTGTTTGTTTGAGAGACTCTGCTTTGCAGCTTTCTGATGTCATTAAGGGAGCAGGTCAGTTTTCTGCACAGCTTTTTTGAATTGGTGCTTTTGGTGAAATGATGAGAGTTCCAGGTTAAGAGATGAACACCGATAAGAGAAGACACAGTTGTCAGACAGGGCTCTGAAGCATTAAAATGCTTTGAATGATTTCTCCTTATCTAATGCAAGATATTTTATGCCATCTCCTGCCTTACAAATGAGTGGATTCACCTGTGTGTATAATTGCCATGTTATTGTGCTGGATGGGACCTGATCACACAAAGGCAAAGGCTTTGTTTGTGCTGCCAAACTGTGTGCCCAGCTGTGCTACAAGATCGAGCTCCTCACTGTTACATTTCTAGAAGCTCATAATAATAAAGATTTTAGTGGCAGTATGTTAAGAAGAATACCAGCTTCCTCAGCAGATGTGGGAGCAAGGGGAGCAATTTTTTAATGAGAAGCTTTTCCTTCTCCTACAACGCTTGCTGCTAGATAGAGTGTTGGTTTAGTTGTTTGTCACAGGTGGCAACGCACTTGATCTGGTGTCATAACAGGTATGTCAGAGCTGGCTCCACACCCAGAGTCCTCTGCCTGCAGGACAGGTTGGCTGGAAGGGGCTGCCATCATGTGAGGTCTGTAGGATGAAAAGTACGAGCAGTAAGAGCTACAGCTGTGGGTGAGAAAGATGGCTTGGATGTGTCACCTGCCATCACCAATGCATTAAGAAGTTGAAGTGGAAATGCTAAGTCATGGCCTGCAGTAGTGATTGAACATCTGATAGGAAGGCAGGGCCAATCCAGAGGAGCTCAGGTGCATGCAATGCAATTGCATTGCATTGCATTGCATTGCATTGCATTGCATTGAATTGCATTGCATTGCATTGCATTGCATCTGAGTGACTGGAAGGAATGCAGCCAGGATCCATCCCTTCCCAGACCTCATTTAAGGGTTGGCAGGGGAGGTGAAGGTATCTCTTGCTAGAGATCCCTGCTTACATCAGGCCTTTCTAAGGTAAGCAGCTCTTTTCCTTCATTTCTGTAGTTGCTGTACTCGTTCTTATTTGCTGCAGCCAAACGCTTTGCCACCCTGCTATCATTGCAGTACTTTCTATCCCACTGTAGCATTACAGAAGTAAAAGTAAGCAACAGTTCAAATTAAAATTTTGAATATTGACTGAAAGTTGTATAGTTGGAGAGCACTCATTTGTAGAGCTGTACGTAAACAGTATCCGGATCCCAGGATATATCTGTTTATTTGGTGCTCCTGGATGTCCTTCCCAGGTCCAGATATACATCTCATTCATTAAGTTCTCTCTGCTGTGTAATTGCCTTTTCCTAGTTGCATGCAAAAGATGAGTCCAAAATACATTATTTCTTTACAGCTGCTTGATAGAACAAAACGGCAGCCTGATTTAAAATATGGTGATTTGGGAAGAAAGCTGTGTCTGGAGTGAACTTTGTAACCTCTGTAACACAACTGAGCTGAGACACTGGGTTTTGTAGACAGCTTGTGTTCATGGGTACGCCCCATTCCAGTAGTTACTGAAAGGTAACACAAAATAGTTACGTAGGCAAGTATAGTATAACTCACTGGATGGAAAGAAAGCATAGTACTAATCAGTCTTCATCCTACACGTACCTAAACACGTAGGCAACTCCAAGCCTGCGATGAAAACTTATAAACTAGAGCCTAAATCAGAGTACTCACTTGATTAAGACCTTTACGTAGTGTTTCTGATCTGAACTTATTTAATAAGTATATTTTTAGAATAGTGGTGAGCCACCCTAGCACTGGCTGCTGTCATGCTGATCTGTTCCACTTGTCTGTGATGCTAATGTCATTTACAACTCTAAGAAATATATCGTCTTCATTTCATTATTACATTTGAGTGGTTTTTTTAATTTTATTTCTAACACGGTTTAGTAATTAGGATTTAAGTGCCTAAGTTCATACGTACAGTTTGGAGAGCTTTGAATATTTTATGTAAGGGGTTTCATTCCTGTAAGCCATCGCGTGAGGTTGTTTTGTTTTGAGGTAAGTATTTGTTTTGATAAACACAGTTGTTACTCTTTTCAGCTATATCTAAGTAAATTTAAGCAATGTAATGCTTTTGATCAAGGCTAAATGAGGGCTGTCATCTGGAGGTTGTGGGCACGGAAAACAGGCAGGTGAAAGGAGTATGACTTGGCCTGGAAAAACTCATTCCTAATTCTCTTCAGGCAGACAGATTAACATTCCTGAGAGTTTAACTGAGGCGGAGGGTCTTTGCAGAGAACACATCTGATGCTGCAGTGACAGCAGGGGGATCAAAGGAAGCCCAGGAAATACACACAGGTGGGGTCTGACTGCTCCATGGACACCACTCTGAACGTGTGGATCTTGTCAAACAAAGCAGGGGTTTCAGTGACCCAGTGGCAGGAGTTGCACCTTAGCAAAACAGCGTGCCAGCTGCATCGGTCAGCTCTGTGGCACAACAGACGCTGGGGCAGTAATGAAAACAGCTGTTTGTGGGCACCTGCTCAGTTTACTGTGACCCAAGGCTGTGTACTCTTGCTTTTCTGCAGGTACAGATCTGCAGTTTGTCAACAGTTAGCAAGAAAGCCTGACTTTGAATGAAAAGTGATTGCAGATTTCTGTTTCATCGGCTTGCAGTTAGTTTTCATGGTTTCTCATTTCCCCATGGACTGACTACGTGTTGTTGTATACGTGATTTGCACAACAAAATAATTGGACCTGGATGCCAATGGTATTTGGTGATTGCTGTTAATTTCATACCCCCAAAATCCAAACTCAGACCTTTATACTGCTGGAGGGTCACAGCAACAAAGATTGCTGCAGTGCCCTAATGTTGCTTATACTCATTAGCTGTGCCTACAGCTAACAAAACCTCCCCCTCCTAGAGGAGAAAGGTTTGCTGTTCCCAGAGGCCAAGGTGACTGCAACCTTCCAGGTACCCAAGCTGGCACCTCACTGCAGCAGGTGAGTCAGGCTGTTCCCTTCTTTGTCTCTCAGATCTTTGTGTCCCCCCCCATAAGCTATGGGTTTGTACCTTCAGTTTCCATCAGTCATGTTTCCTTACTCAGAACAATTCTAAACACAAGCTGTAGTGTCAACGGGGCTTTGTGTACTTTGTGGGAAGCTGGGCCAGATCTTGCACCTGAGCTAGCAGTATTCTTCAGCCTGAAATTTGTGCCATTCTATCCTTCTTAACTGAGTCTTTGGGGGCAGTGCTTTGCACTGGAAAAAAAAGTAGTAAATGCAGCCAGCTGAGCTGGGGAGATTGCAGCCCTCCAGAAAGGTGCTTTCCTTTTGTCTCTAAGCTTGCCAAAGGGAGCGTAAGGACCTACAGCACTTCTTACAGTAGCAACTTGGACAGGGAAGTACAGAGCATTGGGCAGGTTTAGCTGATGGGCTTTGAGTACAAAACTTGGTTGTATTATCTAAGCAAATGTCAGTGCTCTGGGTGTGCTGCATCTGGTTGGAAAGGTTCTGATCAAACCGACTGGGCAAAATGTCCTATCTCATTAATAGCACGTTTTTCCTTAAAACAACAAACATGAATGAAATAGTAAAATACCAGCATTTTGAAGGCCTAAAAATATTCCTCAGTCTCACATGTTCTTAAAGCATTATTCATTCACTCCTTCCTGCAGATCTGATGTGATGGGGCAGGGTGCAATGGGCATTTAGGGGAGGGAAATGGTGTGATGTTCGTGTCCCTTTGGCTTACTAGGAGAGAGAGGCAAGAGGAAAATTTGATGTTTGTTTGTGTTTAGTCCTGACGGTTCTCATTTGTTGTATTTTGACTGCTAAATTAGTTTTTATTTGCTGTTTGTCTTCCAAACATGTTATTGTATGTTCTTTTCTTGCAGTCTTTTAATATTTCAAGACAAAAATATTTGTAGTAAGATAAAGTAGAATAACTAAATGTTGTCATCAGAAAGCACTCAGTGAGGAGTTGGTGGGCTCAGAGATTTGCTCAGGTGGATGCATGTTGCAGACCAGTTGATAACAGGGATAATTCAAAGGAGAATCAAACTTACTGTGCTTATGCTTATACTAGGTAATCAGAAGTAAATGCAACGTGCCTCAGGACTGGCAGTGTTAGAAATGAACAGCCTCTCACCACCTCTTCACAAGTAAAAAGTAATTTTGTGAGCCATGAAACTTAAGAAAATCATTTTTCTCTGGCACACCTTTGTGTGGGTTCCCTGCTGACTTGCGCTGCAGCTCAGTTTGCTCTGCAAGCTGCCTCTCAGCACATCCACTGCTTGTCTGTCTGTCCTCTGATGGACAGCCTGTTTGTCTCAAAACATGGGGACTCTTAGCAGCCCTTTGTCCTTTTCTCTTCTGTCCAATGTGGCCAACTTGGCTGGAGTTATTAAAGGTAAGAATCTGTCTGATAATTGTGTGATCCTTTCACATCCTTTCACTTCCTTAGGAAACAGACTGGAGGAAGGAAAAAAAAAAAACTCCCAGTGTTAGCACTATTGCTTCACTACAAGTGGCAGGGAAACATTTCATTTGGAGAAAATGGAGCAGTTTTGCAATAGCCTAACTTTGGTGTGTGGGCACTGGGAGGATTACAGCTCGGTGACATGAAATCCTCATCTGACCCTGCTGAAAGCGTGTTCTCCTGGCAACACCTGGCTTCTCATTGGTGGGCCTCGGGTGCTTGTTAGTAAATGCCATTGTGCCCATGTGTAATGAGTAAAGGAGAGCAGCAGCGTGGCCAAGGTCATCCCAGAGGCTGTTGGCAGAGTCTTTGTATCTGCTGAGCCTCCAGCATCCCCGTCCTCCAGCCCTGGAAGCTCGTGGAGGCCTTGAATCACACCAACAGCTCTGTTACCTACAAAGCTGTGAGTACAGATCCTAGTCATGCAGAACTAAGCTTTGGCCCCGTTTTCACAGTGAAGATGAAAGCCGCTCTGCCAAAAGTGTATTTCAACTTTTTGTCTTAAAAATATGCTGATAATTAGGAATGTAAAGGGGCAGAACTCAGCTGCAGGATTGCTCATTTTTCCTGGCGAGACACTGCCTGCCAGCATTGTTTGGGCTCCAGCTAACCCTTCGTTGTCTTCTATCTCGTTGAGGTCCTGAGTGTGCACAGAAAAAAGGATTTATGTCTTTATATCATCATTTCTGGCTGTCTGCAGGATCCCCTTCAGCCATTTTCAGCAGTGCTCAAAAGTATGCTCTGCTGTTTTTAATCTTGTTTTGCCTTTTGTTTTTGCTGGTGGCACTCTTCCATGCCCGGAGACTTTCTTAATTTTTTACTTTTGTAGCTGTGCAGCTCCACCTTATTAAGCTGGATTCTGCTTCTGGTCTCACCCTTCACAGGGTTATCTCTTTTAATGGGTGAAAAAGTGCATATGCCAGCATTCTGCACTGGGAGTTCTAGTATGTGATGTGTGTCAGGGAGAGAGCTGTGCTCTGCTTCAAGTACTGTATAGTCCTGAGAAAGGAGAGCAAAATTCTGCAGTCTCCAACCAGATCTAGTTGGATCGTTGTTGAATATTACAAAACTTGAGTCCCAATTAGAAGGTTAGATTATATATTTTTTTAATTATCCTTGTGATTATTTAAATTTTAGGATCCTTTGGGGGGGGGAAAAAAGTATTTTTTACATTTTTACTGAGCAGTATATTAAACAATGGTTTAGAAAAGATATTGCTGTGCTGCTGGCTCCCAGTAGCATCAGCTATTAAGAAGTGTGTTAAATCCATGTGAATAAAAATGACACATTCTTGAAACACAAAATATCCTATTATAACAATGTATTCTGAAGAGTATTGCTCTTATCCATTTAGAGCTATGCTGATAAGCTAACTGCAGATCAAGCTGCTTGCATGTGTTGGACAATAGTGAGCAGCTTGAACCACTTTCCAGCAAAAATACCATAGGCCTTTGCTTGACTGCTGTGCCGGGACTCCAGAGATTTCAGTGGGAGATACAGATCTCTGCAATGCTTCTGTGTACTTTTGCCAATCAAAGGCATTTACAGCATGTCAAAACAATCAGTGATTACTGCTCTGCAGTTTTAAGTTCCTTTTGCAAAAGAAAAGGACTTGTTCTTGTGCTTGCAGTGCCCACATAAGCATCTCTGTGTGCCACAGTAAAGCTTTCTTGTTTGTGTGCGTGGACCTGGTAGATATTTTTGCGTACTGTATGGGTTTTTGTCAGTGTAGAATTGTGTTGGAACATAATGGATCAAGATCTGGGAACTGTTCTGGTCCAGGAGTCACCCCAAAGGACTGGAATTCATGCTTCTGACTGGCAGCATATCTGCAGCACAGGGGTTTGGGGCAGCCCTGCTGTCCCTCAGAGCGATGGGATGGACCTGGGATGCCCTTTGCTGTGCTGGGCAGAGCTGCCTCTGCCTTGGCTGCCGCAGTAACGTAAGCCTCTGCAGGAAGCTGCTTTCTGTAGGCACACTAACAGGGCTTGCAGCTCTGTCAGAGAGACATGTTTCCCATTTTGCAGGGAATGCAAACGCAGAGCAGAACACCCAGGAGGGGCTGCATCGCCTCTGCTCCCGCACCAGCCCTCCCGGGGAGCAGATCTGCCTCGTCCTGCAGGGGATGGTTTGTGGACAGGGAGCCCTGCTGTTCCTGGGGGGGCAGCTCTGTGCTGGGGCTGTGGGGCTGCAGCTGTAGTCTGTGCCCCCCCGGCTGAGCCCCTCTGCTCCTGAGCTGGCATGAGCAATGGGAGGACTGCTGAAGGCAGGCTGAGAGCAGGCTGGGAGCACTACCTGAGAGGTCAGCAATTACTCAGCATTGCCGAGAGCAGCGTATTCAATCTGCTTATGCATCCTAGCCTGCACGCCACAATGTAGGCAGGCAGATTTCTTGCTTCCATGCCGGTAGCCCCTAGCAACACCATTTCATAAAGCCCTGCCCTGGGTTGAGAGGTCCAGGCTGCATTTTCTGTGCAGCATTCCTGACCCTAGAAGCCTGGCATCTGTTTACCGAATGAAAAAGCACAGTTACATCTTTAAAGCTCTGCTGCTTGGTTGGCAAGCAAACGCTGGGGAGTGCAGCTCTGCTGAGGCTGTGCAAAAAGAAAGCGATTGTGATTCATTAAGCAGATGACAGCAATGGGAGGAAAGAGGATAAAACTTGAAATCTGAAACCACCTGCGTTAATTTTAGCCATAATGGAAGCGGCTGTCCATGATGTTGCTGCACTATCAGATTTGCACGCCATGCGCTGTTCTCCCCACACCCGTGGCAGTGAGCTGCAGCCCGCTGCTCTGCTCTTTGGATGCGGGTTATAGAATCTGTTTGCTTCCTTCCAGCAGCAAAATGCAGCAGCAGCCTGGTAGCCTGATGGTGGAGTCATTAGGGAGGTTTCTGTGACTACAGCGCTGTGCCCCAGCACGGGTGCACTCATCTCTTTTGTTCCCGGTTCCAAGCAGCGATGCCTCCCTCACCGGTGCACTCACACACCCGCGCTCTTTCTCTCTCCCTCCCTCCCTCTCTGCCTTTGATCTTGCTGATATGGGGAAAAATATCAGCTCCAAATCTTCAGCATATTTAACCAAAGCATCTGGTAGGATGGGAATAATTTGTGACCGAGTGCAGCAGCAGGGGGCTGCAGTACGGTTGCTTGTACTGCTTGCTTTCCATTACGACAAAACGGCAGCAATCACCAAGGAGTGCTGGGGCTGTTCTGCAGCTAAATAAGCACTCAGAGCCTTGCCATTCACAGGGGGCTGAGGTGGGGTGCTGGGAACAGAGAAAGCTTGCATCTCCTGCTTCCTCATTTACAGTTGGTGGAAGAGGTCTTCCTGAATGACAGAGAAGGTCTCATCCTTCCCTAGATTCCCTGGAGTTTTTGTCACAGATGTAAATGGCTGTAAGACATTGCCACTGCTTCATATTTGGCCCTATTATAGTGCAGGAGAGAGAAGCCTAAGAGATGGGAGGCTCAAGGCAAAACCAGCAAAGGCATGAGAAATCCTGACCTCAGCTGCACAGTCAAACATTTAAGCAAGAGCATTAGCAGCCTGTCCTTGAGCTGTTTACTGCAGATTAATGCTGCGTGTGTATGTGCATGAAAACTTCCACAAGCTGTGAAAAGTTTCTTACGGCTCCCTGCAGTGATACCCAGTCAGAAGGGCACTAAAGGACTGTGGGAACAAAGGACTATGCTGTGACATGGGGAGCAGGTGAGAGGTGTGTGACAGATGTGTGTGCATCCCTTACCCTGTCTGGTGCTGCTCCTTAGCCAGCAGTGTGAGTTGCTGGGAATATGACAAGGGGCTTAACTGCCCTGGGACACTGCTTATGAGAAGATCCTTACTGCCCTGTAGTGCAGCACGATGTGTGATGTAAGATCTCTGTTCCTTTCTGGTCAGCATTCCCTGCTAAGCATGTCTTCATTCCTCCGCATTACTGATCATTTACAGCTGCTAGCTTTATTTCCTGAGAAAGCCTTAAAGGGCTGAGGAAACTGGACTGTGCTGTTCTGCAATGCAGCCAGAGCTGGCTCCACATTTCAGCCAACTGAAGAGATCCCCTGTCTTGTTCCAGCAGACGTTGTATGTCTCAGTCACAGGAGCCCACATTTTTCTGGGCTCTTGTCTGTCTCTGGACATCGTCCTTGTCACCACTCAGAGGAGGCTGGCTGTGGTGCTCAGGCAGTCAAGGTGTATTACCCCAGAGCTTGGTAAACTGCCAGCACAGCCTTTGTTGCTCCAAAGCACAGCATTGAGCAGTATATGATGTGTTCTGGAGGGAGATGTATTATCTCCCTGCCTTGCTATCAGTTTGTAAAGTGAGTTACAGTGTTTTCCCCTTCATACTTTCTCTCGCTGTTACAGTCTAATAACTGTATTTAAGTCATGAATTATTGAACTAATAATCACATTATGGGCACTTACTTAAAAACAAATAGTGAATGTCAGAAAATAATGAGTTCTGGAGAAATATCTGGCAATCTTTTTCCTGTATATTGCTGGTGATGAAGAGGCCCTCCAACAGCCTGTTGTGTTGTTTGTGTGCTTTCTTGCATGCAGCTGAATGAGAACTGAATGGGAGCCTCCACCTTCCAGCAGCGTGTATCTTCCCTTTGTGTGCATATGAGTAGCGTAGCGCATTCTCCTTTTATTTATCAATTCATCAGCTGTGTTAAATAAGAGAAGGGTGCCAGCACAGTGCTGCAGCCTGCACTGCTATGCCCCTGGCTGCAGGGCATGGTCTGGAGGTCTCATCCATTCTCTAATTTAGGCATAATTTCACTTAGGCCTAGAAGAAGAGCACCCAATCCTTTTGCAGAGAGGAGCCCTGTGATGTTCCTAACAAGGCTCTGGTTTCTCTGTCCCCCGTGGTGTCCTTTCAGCAAGACTAAAAGGACCTGAATTAGTGTCAGCGCTCAGAGAGTTGCACAGCCAGCAGATGCTTTACAGTGAAGGAGAACATCCTTTGAAAACAATCTGGTGTTTATTAATCAACAAGAATTCAGTGTTTGGGGTCCTTCAGCTGGAATAAAGAAGAGAAGCACATGTGGGCCTGGCCTCCTGAGTGAAAACAGGCAGGTTGCTTCTCTTGGCTGCACTGAAGAGCAGACTTCTTATGGCAGTGGTATGTCAGCACCTTGCTTTCAGTTCCAGTGACATTTGGCAGGATTCTGTATGCTTAAGTTCAGATTGAATTGTTTAAAATGCAGGCAGCAAGCCACTCACCTGCTCTGTAGTGTTGCCCTATGGATTTTTAGATTCATTGGGCTCTCACTTCTTAGCCAGAGTTCTCTGGGTACTTCATTTTAGATGCTCACATATGCCCAGAAGCATCATTTCTGGTAGGACAGGCACTGTCTTGGAGTCATCAAGGTTGGAAAAAATCTCACAAATTATCGAATCACAGAATCATTAAGGTTGGAAAGTCTACTAAGATCATCGAGCCCAACAATCAACCCATCGCCTCCCCGCGCACTGTTGGGCCCTGTGTTATTTGAAGCTGCACTTTGTTTCTAGTTTGTATGGATAGGCACCTGGGCTCTGCTGTTCTGTTGCAGGAGACTGTGAACTTTGAACTGGACAAGATGGAGGGGCAGGGGAATGGCCAAAAGCAGGCATTAGGGCTCCAGGGAAAGGAGAGTGCAGGAGCCTCTTCCCTGATGTGCGTTGTGTTCCACTCTGAGTGCCACCATCACCACCAGTGTGAGGTGGGCTGCTGTTGCTGCTCCAGAGTCTCAGAGATGCCATTTGTTCCCCACTTGCTGTAGGAGTTATTTAGGTAACCCTGTGAGACAGACAAATTACCCTCCAGGCTTTTAGAAGGCAGTATCCAAGTTTAACAGTAAAATTAAGCAGACCAGATTTTATCACCTTCATGTATTGCAATGCTTATGAAATCATCAAAACTTTGCCCGTTGGTCTTCTGGTGTCTCTCCAAAGTGTTTCTGTCACAGCTGGGCAGGGGCTCTGCCACAAGGCCCCACCGTCTGTAGTAATGCTGTGTCCTTTTCTGTCTCACAGATTGATGAACTCCCTGAAGGAGCTGTGAAGCCTCCAGCAAATAAATACCCCATCTTTTTTTTTGGGACTCATGAAACGTAAGTGAACAAGCAAGGTGTTTTCCATTGAGAATCTCATCTGCTTCAGCTGAAGTTGCCTCCACTGGTTTTATTGGAACAAATCCTAACTAAAGCCATTGGGAGACTAGAGATAGGTCATATGAGCCTAGCTTGTTTGTGTTAACTTACCAGAGTGAAACCTGAAGGTAGGTGTACATGATAGCAGAGATCAGGCTGTTGTATTCAGACACGTTTGGGCTCCTGCCCTGGATGAGAACTCAGTAAAATGAAAGGAAGCAGACCCCAGAGTCTCACGCAATCCTCATATAGCTTTGAAATATATGCATTCCTTTGAGATTTGTGCTGGGGATATTGTGGGATGGAGCTCTCACAAGGGCTGGAAGAACAGAGCTGGCTGACCTCGCAGGAGAGAAAGGGATCAGAACAGAGAGGGGAAGTTAGGTCTCATAGTAATTGCTACAAATACAGAGTTTCGCCTTGTCAGCCTCTAGTCTATTTTAAACTGCAGTGTAAAAAGTATCTGAGCTAGTTTTTAAAAAATCACCATTTCCATTTGGCATGTAATATTTACATTTTAAAGCTCTCCTACTTGCAAAGAACATGCTTTTTTGGAAATTTTTAAGAAAAGAGACATGAAAAAAAGAAATTCTGATCACATTTTAAATTCAGTTATAGAGGTTTGAAGTTATAGTCAATGTTTTTGTTTTCTTCTGAGTTTTACAGATACTCCATAGCATAACAAGGTCCCCAGCTCATGCATCATGTTTCATTTTTAAGACCCTTAAGGATAGTTTCTGCATAATCAAAATCAAAATAGCTTCTAGTTAAAATATTTCCTGCTGCTGCTGTAATGAAATAATCTGATGTTTTTATATGTTGTAAAGTACTACTGCTATCATGAGGTTATCTAAGAAGATAAACGATAAATTAACTTTTGATGCTTTGAAATCAGAAATCAAAATGAAATCTTAAACTTTTTTCCTCAAAATGGTTCTCAAGAAAAAAATCGGACTGCTGTTACTGTGAATGAATGAGCCCCAAATTGCTCATCTCTTTTGTTTTGTACTTCAGTAGTCTGTGATCTTACTGCAGCACCTGAAAGCGGGAAGCATTTTGTAGTTATTACCCTGGTAATCGAGGAAGCCTTACTGTCAATAATGAACTGTAGAATGCAGCTCATGAGTTTTATAACTGAGCAGTAGAAACTGTTACACACTCCCATGGCAATGAATGCATTTCAAAGCCGTGGACAAATTTTCGGTGTTCACTATACATGGAATCACACATAAGACTGCATAAATATTTCCAGACGTTAGTGCTGAGAGAAATTGAGGAAAGTTATGGAAAGTTTCCTAAGGTTTCTCTTTGTTATTTGTTCTTGTTGATGTCGGGCAGATCGCTGCGGCTCAGAAGCCCACCTGCACGAATGGGCAGCTTCTGCACCCAGCATGTCAGGAGAATAACTGAGTTGTGAGGGTGGGCTCCCAGACCCTGCACTCACAGAGAGCACAGAGTGAGCTGCAATTGCTGAGATGGTCAGGAAAGTAGGACAGTGATTATAGTGTAGGACAGTGAAACTTCTTCAGCACTGATCCTTGGTGACATGGAATCTTCCGTGTGGGAATGAAGCATTGTGTTATGATTTCAACTTCACATTTTTAATGCAACTTGTGGTTAGGGGCCTGCTTTGCAGGGGGCTGGACTCAGTGATCTCTAGAGGTCCCTTCCAGCCCCTCCAGTTCTGTGATCAGCTCTCCTTGTACTGCAATACAGAGCGCAGGAAGCACCAGATACAGAGAGTCAATGGAAAGAAAGTGGTGCTTTCTTCAGTTTTATACAAGAACTTAGAATTGTGCTGTAAATTAAGCAAAGTAGGATAAATGACCATTCTCTTTGGTTTTTACATGCATTGTGGTGTCTGTACCTAAGATTAGTTGGTACAGCATGTAGCTGACATGGAGCAGTAGGGCACAAACTCTTCCTTTGCTTTGCTGTCTGAAAAACAATTTGGCCACAAGCACCCTGTGTGTCTCATTGTTTCCTTGTATTACTCATCTGCCTATACTCGACCACTGTTTCTTCTTATACAAAATTATAAGATTTTTGGGAAAGAGAACATTTTTATTGTGCTTGCACAGAACCCAGCACGTGGGGGCTCATTCCATGGAAGAAGCTGGTAGTGTTGATGATGATAAATTCCCCTGCTTGTTCTGTCCAGTAGTACGAGGGGCATGGTTTTGCCCCTGAGTTCTAGGCATTCCTTAAATGCTTTCTCTTTTCCTACTATATTATTTTTAGGCCTTTCTGGAATTGTAACACATAGGATTGGAGGTTTGCTCCCTTGCTATTGCAGGCAATTACGTCATGTAATCCCTTTCATAAACTGTTTGAGTGCCAGTTCCCAGCAGCAGTTAATATAATAAATGAGACTCAGTTTAGTTGTTTCTAGAGAGACACAGCATGATTTTGCAACATCAAACATGGGGATGGTGAGCCAGTCCATGAAATCAGACTCACAGCAGTAACCTAAAGCCAGTGGGTAGGCGAATGAAGAAATAAAATGAAAAACAAAAAATGAGAATGAGTAGAAGAATAAGAAAAACGTTTACTCTGTTAATGTTTTTAATTTGAACAGGAGGAGTCTAAGTCCTTTTTTGTGTCTTACCTTTGTTAAAATGCAGTGCGTTCCTGGGGCCCAAAGACCTTTTCCCATATAAAGAATACAAAGATAAGTTTGGGAAGTCGAACAAACGAAAAGGATTTAATGAAGGCCTGTGGGAAATAGAAAACAACCCTGGAGTAAAGTTTACTGGATATCAGGTAAATGAGTTTCACTTCTATTTCTCCTTATCTTTCTTGTTTTCTTCTTTGAAGACTTCTTATCTATGTAAACGTTGCATGAGTGATGATGGAATGGCCTGGTTTTGCTGCAGCTAAAAAGTTTCACAGCTGGTGATTGGAGTAACAGAAAATAGAAAGACAACTGCAGTCCTGCACTCTGTGACAAACTGAGCTTCAATCGTGCTGCAGAGCCCTTTGCTTCCTCTGATATTCTGGGGTAGTGAAGGGGAAGATTCTGCAGCACATTTAGCTGCATTAAAAATGGAAGGTTTTATTTACTCCCCAAAACCACAACTTCTTTCTGTTGCTCATTTTTATATCAAGTTTAGTGCATTTTACCCAGACCTCGAGGTCGTGGCAGTCTTGATCTTTACATTGGTCACATACAGCACATAGGATACCTGTCTGTGTTGTGAGGGGTGAGAAGGCAGTTTGGGGCTGCTGTTCCCAG
Source organism: Centrocercus urophasianus (assembly GCF_019232065.1). NCBI lineage: Eukaryota > Metazoa > Chordata > Aves > Galliformes > Phasianidae > Centrocercus > Centrocercus urophasianus. The sequence goes on from NW_024884789.1 coordinate 8,679,134, forward strand.
ACTGTAGCTGCTGTGCAACAGCTCTCCCTGTTGGAGGCCAGGAGGAAAAAGTCAGCACAGCTGGGGGGAGAGGGAGAAGAGCAGTCAGTGGGCTGTATGAAGCCAGAGAACTTTTCTCTTTAAAAATGGGGTCCTTTGAAGGTAGAAATCACCTCCAGAAGATAGCAAACGCCTATTACATTATTAGCAGAAACCCTTACAAACCAGAGATACAGACCACCTGCAGACAAGCTGCTGCCCCTCTCTGTTCCTGTTTTATATTTTCAGCTCTGCAGATGTTTTGCATACACTTGGGGATTTAAAAAAAATATAGTGAATAGGCTGTGGGAGATGGGCTGTCAAAGAGCTCTCAGCCTTCTGGTCAGTGTTTGCTTTTTCCTAATACTTTTTCTTGCCCTTTGGGGAGCCCGTAACAGCCATCTTTTCTCCAGAATAAGTCTCCCCTGTTCAGCCAAAAGCCACAGGTTTCCATAGCTTTGCCCAAAGTAGAACTCACCAGGTCTCTCCACAGCCCTGAATTCTGCAGCCCATGCACTTTTGTTATCAGATCAGTTTCTGTGTAAATCCTTCAGAATGTGCTATCCCAGGATCTGTATCTAATAACCATTTTCAAGTGGTGGCTGAGAAAACTGCCTTTACAGTCCTTTCTCTTGGTAATTGCAAGAATATCCTGAGCTCTTCCTGTCTAGAACGATTAAAGTGTGAGTTCTCTATTACTAGAGCTTTCTGTTCATTCAGAACAGCTACACTACAGAATGTAGTGATATTTTTGTTATTTATATTCGTATTGTTATTCTGTCACTATTGTTACTTTAAAGGCAATTCAGCAACAGAGCTCATCAGAAACTGAGGGAGAAGGAGGAAATACAGCAGATGCCAGCAGTGAGGAGGAAGGTGATCGGGTAGAAGAGGATGGAAAAGGCAAAAGAAAGAATGAAAAAGCAGGCTCAAAACGAAAAAAATCCTACACTTCAAAGGTAATCTTCTGAGTTTTTCCATAGTTACCCATGCATTTATAATCAAGACATCATGCACCTCGTGGCGATCCGTCCTTTCTTCTTTAGCATTGTAACTCCGTTACCATAACCATGGCGTTCAACCAAGACAAGGGAAAGTGCTCTTGCTGTTTGAGACAGCCTTGGAGAGGCAGCAGTTGAAATTCTCTACCCTGTTCTTGTGCTTATGCTTTGAGAAGGTATATGGAAAGAGTTCAGAAAGGCTGGAAAGAAAATTCATTCAAAGTTAGCCAGAAATTCTCAGAGTTTTCAAGGAGTTGAGGAGTTAGATACGTTTAGAGTCCCCATAAGGAGCAATTGAAATGCTTAAGAGTTGTGCATCTTGCAGAATGTGAGCTGAGGTTTGATCCTTGTCTAGGAGAACTCAAGCTTACTTCTCCCATCTTGGAGATGTGTGACTGCCCCACATATTGTGGTAAAAGGCAGCGTAGGGTCAGGTGTGCTCAGCTTCTCCCATTGTAGCTGTCTGTAAAATACTTCAGTACAGTAAACAACAGAATGGGAGTGAGGAAGAGCTGTTCAGGTTGCCCAGAGAGGTGGTGGGTGCTCTGTCCCTGCAGACAATGCAGGTCAGGCTGGACGGGGCTCTGAGCAGCTGTCAGCTGTAGGTGTCCCTGTTCAGTGCGGGGGAGTTGGACCAGATGGCCTTGAAGGGTCCCTTCCAACTCAAACCATCCTTTGATTCTGTGATTCTAAGAACTAATTCTGTAAGCAAGAAGTAGGGTAATTAATTACTTTCATTTTAGTGCTTGCCCTACCCTGTGAATATCTAAGTAGCAGCATAGATGAGAAAGCTAAGGGTAGTGTGTCTCAGGGGGCCTTGGAATGGCTGGCCAATGTAATCACCTGTGCAGGTGACAACTGTAGGTTGAAATGCATTCTTCTCTTGACATCTGTGTGAAAGGGAGCAATGCTGTAGTCACTTCTCCAGTTCTGTGCCCACCTCCATATCTGTCCTTTGCTTAAAAAACTGTTGAAGGTCTGGCAGTCACATTCATTCACATTCATGTTATTCTTCTGGACGTGAAAAATAATGGAAATGAAAAGAAGCAAGCAAACAATATGATACAGGTTTAATTTGGGGAGGAGCAGGGGCTTTTGTGGTTCATCTGCTGAACAAAGTCTTTTAAGTAATTTCACCCCCTTTGTATGTTTTACATTAGGAATTCAGGTCTGGTCTACCATCTTCTCTGCAGAAGATTCTGGGCAAACAGAGGATTATGAAAATGGTGGCTTAATGCCACAGTTTATCCTTTTGTACTGTAGAATTGCATAACATAAAGGGAGTAGGAAAGATATATTGGTTCCACATGGCCTTAATGTTAATTTATTAAAGCTGACAGCACTAAAAAATATGGAAAGCAGTTCTGCTAATGTTATTCTCATTTTACATCTCTGTGTTTAATCAAAACTTTTGTCAAGCTGGCACCATCTGTTTCATTAACTAACAAAACCTACAGGTGACCCAACACTAATACCCATCTCCTATTACTGTGTCTGTCTTATAGTCAGCTGTGCTGCCAACCTGTGTTGAACACAGAATATCTTTTTGCTTCACTGATGTCAGTAACTCCAACTACTTTTCACCCCACGTATCCTCCCCAGTATACACATGATCAGGCAGATCTGCATTGCAGATACATTATAAAAGTGTCTTTCTAAGGCTGAAGCTCAGTTTTTGCTTTATAACTTTGTTGTTGATCATTTTAGAAATCCTCCAAGCAGTCACGGAAATCTCCTGGAGATGAAGATGATAAGGACTGCAAAGAGGAAGAAAATAAGAGCAGCTCTGATGCTGGGGATGCAGGCAATGACACAAGAAACACTTCTTCAGATTTGCAGAAAACCAGTGAAGGGGTAATCTTTCATTAGTATAATTCTCTGTACATGTGATTTGCTCCCAGAAGGCTGTGAAGTTAGGGGTGAAAGGCATTGTGTCACAGTGATCTGTGCATACCACGTGCAGATCCTTCTGCATTGCGTTTCAGCAGGTAGAATGTGTCTAGAACAGAAACATGGGGCTGGTCCCCCCAACCAATCCAAATTTTGCTCTAGTTAAATGATGGAATGAGAAAAGATGCTGTAAGCACTATTTTTATTCCAGCACTGGCATGGATGTCAGCTGAGAGTAACTCCTGAAAACCATGAGTTGCGATGATGCAAAGTTGATGCGAGAGCAGAATCAGACTGTTTGCACAATGCATTTTGCCTCACTGAAGAGCCTGCTTATCCTTTCACACCTGTTTAAAAGTTGTTCCATCCCACAGACTTCTTTAGAGTTCATGAGGATTCCTGTGCACCTTACAGTCTCTGCATATTGCAGATTTTAGGGCAGACCTTGCCTTGGGATATGGCCTTCCAAGGAGAAGGTGTGCAATGTATTGTATGCAATAGCATATATATTTAATTTTTAATGTGTGTATACATAAAATGTGTGCATACACATATATTTAATTATATATAGTGTATATATCATTGCATGCAGTTTCAGACACCCTCCTTGTATGCTTATGTCAGTGGTGTGTTTGTGTCAGCATTTTGTCACGACCACGGCAAAAGAGAGGAAAGCTGCAGTGCGGGGTATTGGCATGGGGATTGGTTAATCATCCCTTTAACAACCAGCACTATTTCTGTGCCTTTGGAGCAACACAAGCTTCTGTGCTCCAGCACTTACTGCTCCTCTCAGAACCAGTCTTGCATGGTTGGTTCGCCTGCCAAAGCTCTGATGCATGGCCAGCAGCTGAGCTGTGCTGTCATCAGAGCTGCTGAGTGACATGAATTCCAGGTCTGAGAGGGAACCTGACAGCACAGGCTCCCTTCTGACGTTGCTGAGGTGCCTTAGCATCCAGCTGCATGCTCAGCTTCAGCCCAGAAAACGCAGCCTCTGGGGAGCTGCTGTCATCTCGTGCTTAAGACTCCTCCAAGAGCTTCCTGCCTCCGTGTCTCTCTGAGGTACAAAGCATCAGGCTTGTGGCTCTTTGCCTTGTGAAGACTTTGGTGTGTGGCTCCTGTGGTCAGGACTCTGCCATTCTCCCAGTACAAGGAGGTGCCAGCCCAGCACCTCCCTCGAACCATCCGGGGGCTGCAGTGCATGGCTGTGTTCTGGCCGGCGAACACTGAGCGCCTTCCTGTCCTCAAAGAGGTGTTTGTGTGGAAAAAAATGACTGCAGTGGCTGTCTGAGCTGGCAAGAGGTTTAAGAAGGTTTGCTTTGTTTCCCAGGTTTGTAGCAGTGTCAGGGGATGACTGTGAACTTCAGGCACACTCTCCGTGTAAGAACCAAATGTTTCCTGAGTTAGCTCAGCCACGGGTTCAGTGACAAAAGTCCCCAAATCCAATCCCTGCTATTCTGTGTCAATAGCAGCACGAGCCGCCCGGCTCATCCACCGTCAGATGGCGCCAAGAGAACAGGCAGAAGTCTTGTAGAAAGAATCGGTGAGGCAGAGGAAAGAAAAGGTTTCCCAAGGAGGCTGTGGATGCCCCATCCCTGGAGGCATTCGAGGCCAGGCTGGATGTGGCTCTGGGCAGCCTGGTCTGCTGGTTGGCGACCCTGCACGTAGCAGGGGGTTGGAACTAGATGATCTTTGTGGTCCTTTCCAACCCAGGCATTCTGTGATTCTAGGAAAAGGATGAGTTTGGGGCGTCTCGAGCAGAGAGCTGCATTACCCTGTGCTGGTTACCCACTGGGGCTGGCGGGCTGGGAGGTGCTGCACAGCTGTGGGGACGCGGAGCCCCGGCCGTCCCACGGTGTGCCCACACAGGGGCTGAGCGGTGTAGCAGATCTGGTCTTCCTAACGTGAGGGAGCAGTCGTGTTTGGCAAAGCCTGGCCCTCCAGCTGCGGGCTGTCCCCCTCTCCGGGTCAGAGGAGCTCTGTCTCAGGCACACCTGTACCCTCCGCATCCTGGGGATGCTCCTGAAAAATTACCTGGAGCCGAGCCGTGGCCGCAGCGCCTTCCCCTGCTCTTTGTTAATGAAATGCCTGGCCTCCAGGGGGCAGAGGAAAGCTCAGAAATGGCCTTCCTAAAGACTCAAAGCTCAGAGCAAATAAAAGTATTTCCAGCACTATGATGACTTTTTTTCAGCCAATTTCATACCTTCCAAGGGCTCAGCTCGAGATGTTTTTTTATCCCTGGGATTGACAAAACTGCTTTCTTTCCTTATCTCTTCTTTTCTTTTAGCTTCTCTCTCATCCTTGAGATCTACAGACAGTCCTTGTGCCCAGCTGTAATTGCACTCACCACCACCACCTGCAGCTCAGGCTCTTGCTCTCACTGTGCTGTGTGTCCTATTCCCTCAGTGGAAAGATATAAGGTTTTACTGTCTACTATTAGTGAACTAACCTACCTAAAATAACATTCCTGAAGTAAGGCAGCCCACCCCAGAGCTTGCTCAGTCCCCCGTGACAATTCTCTGCTGTTAAATACTGAATGGTGCTGGCTTTTCCAAAACACCCCATAAACAGAATATTCCCATGGAAAGGGATCCATGGCTCTGTATGCCTTTCTTTATAGGGTGCAGCATTAGCTCACAAATCAGTGAGTTCATGGCAACATACTTGCATTCTGCAGGTAAATCTCCTGCAACCTGTGTGTTTGGTTCTTGGCTGGCTGATGTTAGAGCTGACCTCCTCAATCGCTGTTACTTTCACTGCTCTGGATGCCCATATAATCAGCCTGACTCCTGACCGTAGTCTCTAAGCTATAAGAAAGTATTGACTGTTAAGCTCAGCACATTGGGGTTGTTTTTTCTTGAGGCATTTACTGTTTTATTTGCTAGTCCAGATACTGTCTTGATAAGTGAGAGTTGTGTTGGTGCCTGCCTGTGTAAGGATGCCCATGGATGCTTTTCAGGAGGTGAATTATTTTACTGTCTTTGAAAGGCTAGATTTGTTGGAAATTCAATATGCGTGTTGTTAGGTTTGGGTTTTTGCTCCTGCTGCAGCCAGAATATTGAAGTGAGATAAAGGACTCTGATCTTTTTACTCACACTGACAATCAGTTGCTAACATGGGAGGTGGTGGATCTATTTGTGGAGGCAACTGCTTGCCAACATAAATAAGGGGATCAAAATCTGCTCCAAAATTACTGCCATCTGATACTATTGCAATTGGGAGAACATATTTAAAACAGCCTGTGTCCAAGGCACGTTCTTCTGCTGTGATGTTCTTGTGGGGTAGCAACAATTCTGCTTACAGTTTTAAGAGAAAAGCGTTATGGCCATGCTGGCCTGGCAAACCCAGGTTCACCATGGCTTTCTGATGTGATTTTAAGCAGTTTGCTTTGGCTCTTCCTTTTTTTCACTTCCCAAGAAAAACGTGGACCAGACTGCACAGCAGCTTTGGGGTTTTATCAGCGTTAAACACATAGCATTTAGGGCTCTATTCAGTGTAAAAGCATTATGTGGGCATTCTGCCAGAGAACTCAAATGGAATGTGCACTCCTTTCAAGTAAGTTAAAATCTACCCCTCCAAAAAAGATAACTTTGGTAAAAATGCAGAGTAAAAATTTCTGTGCAAAATGACATGGAGGCAGGCAGTGAGCTGCTGTGTGAAGGTGAGCAATGGCTGCTGCCTTCATACAGCTCTGGACAGCAGCACTGCTCAGCGAGGCAATGGAAGGTAACGCAGGAGGAGCATGAATGGCTGAATGCAAGCTGAGGTTCGAGCAGCTGGCATAGACGAAATAGACTTTCCGTGTCTCTGTCTGCACTGAATCTCGTAATCGTTTTGACCTCAAACCAGCATGGAATAACAACGATCATGAAGAGCAAGAAAATAATTTTCCTTCTGCCCATCCCAGAAGAGAACAGGAGAGCTGAGTCGCCACGTAATGCTAAAGAAGGAATTTTCAGAACAAAAAGTAAATTTGGGGGCTTATTTCTGTTCTCTGCTGTCTTTATGCTCAGTCCTTCTGTTAGAGCACCAGGTTCAATTTTATTGATGCCTGAAGCCTCTTGCTTGCATCATCCACATTGTGTGCTGTTTTTTCTGCATGCAGCAGCACAGACAAGTGCAGCACATTTTGCACTGTGCCTTACAGGGAAGCTGAGCGGTGTGTTCAAAGATGATGTGTGGGGATTTGTTTCTGAAGAGAAATGAAACCATGGAGACCATGGAAACTGCTTGGCTGTGCTACATCCTCCTTCAGCCACATCCTTGTTCAGCAGATGACATGGGAGCCCGGCAGTCACACTGCCCTGCTGAATGAAGGAGCCAGGAGAGATCCAGGTGCTCCTGCACAGCCGCACATCCCGTGGGCTGCATGCATGCGGGGAGGAGCACTGCTGGCTCCTGGGAAAGCAGGCAGTGTGCACGGGGCACACTGTGTGTGTCGTGATGGAAGAAGATGCTGCGAACTGCTGAAGTCCTAGAGCGTGGTTCATGCACCTGGCTCTTTGTTCTCCCTGCTGTGCTGCACCGTGGCCCAGCAGACACATCTGTGGGTAATGGAACTGTTAATGTTCGCAGCACACCACGTGAGCAGGGTGCTACCCAGCCTGCTGGCATTAACCCAGTGCTGCATAGTTGTTAATAAGTGCAAAGCTTTAGTGCTGCAAAAGGACAGCTTTCCTTGCCGGATCTGACAGCAGTGCTGCAGGGACCAACTGCTTCAGCAACCATTCAGCCTTACCAGGACTGGCTAGCAGCTGTCACTACGAACTTTGCTTGAAGGTGCTGATTGACTAATCGTTTGGCATTGCCCTATTGGGTATCTGCACCACCTTCTGAAGGGAAGAGAAATGGCAGTGAAACCCTCCAAGCCATGTCTCCAAACATCTGTAAGCACAATCTCATTGAATCTTAGAGAGCAGCGAAATCCTGGACCCTTGGTGCTTGGGATGAGCTACATCACTATGCTTCTCCAGGGTAGGCGGGGCTCAGGCTGCTGCCTGTGAGCCATCATTTGTGTGCAAGCATTTTGGAGTAACCCCTTCTCATGTGCCACTAGTCAGGATAGACCAGGACTCACAGGTGGAAAGTGCATTACTTACTGCTTGCGCTGCAGTAGTTTGCAAACCCTTTGTTGTTAGGACAGAAGAACCACAGTGAACTAACAGACCCCACAGTTCAGAGGAGCAGCCACCAGACTGGGATCCCAGTGGGCACTGGAATGCTCTTATCCTCTAGAGCAGAAAAGTGTATTCTTTTCTAGCCATGGCATCACGCACAGCAAGTATGATGGGCCAGAATGGGAGAGAGCTTGGGCAGCAAACTGTTTGTGCAGAATTGTTAAAATATCTTATATTCTCTTACAGATCCTCTGTAAAATGAAATTTCTGCCATCCCCAGTGGATTTAACCTGTCACCAAAACTCCATAATTTCTTGAGATGATTTTTTTCTTGGCCAAATACATTATCAGTGCCTTCATATTGCTTGCACGTTGTGTTTTTTTCTGTCTGTCAGGGTGTGGGTGGACAAGCATTAATGTCCTGAATTCTTTACAAGAAGGAAGGGTAAGGTAGCCAAGTAGCACTGCCTGTCTTCATGTTGTTGGATAAAAGTAGTGTGTCCCTGTGTCTGCAAGGGAGTTTAGCTCTCTCTCTTTAATGTGAAGAAACAGACTTGGAGATGCTTGCCAAGAGGCCATGGGGATGGTCTGATGCTGTTCCTGCTAGTGTCAGTGGAAGCCAGGGCTGACCTTGACTCAGTCTTGAAGTGGGAGTTTCTTCCTTTTCTGTCGTCTCTTTACAGTGAACTCCAAGCCAAACTATTTCCCTTTCAGAAGGAACGTTCAGACGCGTTAGCTATGAGAAGTGTTTATCTTTCTTTGTGCCTGTGAAGCGTTCATTTGTTTGAGCCAAAGAGCATCCTCACCACAGAGCATGCAGGAGTACAGCAGCCCTCAGCTCCTGCACGAGGCCATCAGTGACCCGGGCTGCTGGAATAAGGCAACATCTGGCTGTGTGTACTGCAAGACACTATTAAGGGATTGGGGAAAAAGAAAAACAGCTCGTTACACATGCGGCTTGAGTTGCTCATTTGAATAAAGCCCTGAATGTTTGAACTGTGCTCTTCAATGTTTTGTGGTGGTCTGTTGGGTTGATGAAACATATGCAGTTTTCTCCTGGAAAAAAAAAAATTGCCAAAAATTTCATTTGAAGAGACCAAGCAGCTGTTTGTGCCGGCAGCTCTGAAATGTAGCAATAAGGCATTAATTATATCAGGTTTGTTAGAGCAAGCTTTTTTGTACATAAAATGTGATTTTTTTTTTTTCTTTCTCTCTTTCTCTCTTTCAGACTTAACCAACATAATGACTGCTGAATATTAAGGGAAAACACAAGAAGGTTACATGTTTGGTTGTCTAATATTCTTGGATTTGATATGAGTCATCACATCTGTTCATTAGTATCATCAACAGCATCCCAGTTTGTATGCACATTATTCACATTCCTATCTGTTGTGTTTGCAGAAATGACATTTTACCCTTTTTTCTAAGGGTTGCGTTTCGATTTTCATATTATCTGGTTGCATGAAGTTGCCCTTTCCCAGTGGCTGAGGTTTATGAAGATGCCGCGTACTTGAACATGTTTTAGATCCCTTTTCTAAACAGAAAAGGTGTAACTCCAGATTATATCATTCTATATCAGCATTTTTTTTAAACACAAGTAAATCTTGGCAAAGAGTCCCTTCCATACAACGCTACAGTATTTTCCACCCACAGACATTAGTTTAAATTTCCCTATGGCCATGCTTTCTTGGGTTTTGATCCGTTTACAACATGAAAGAAAAAATCTTTTTGCGTTGAGATCACCACCAAGTTCAATAATGTAATACAATACCTTTCCTTCCTAGAAGTACCTAGCTAGTTATACTCTTAATACTTCTCAAAATCATGATGTAATGTACACTATCTGACTTAGTTCCTATATGTGAAGTTAGTGAAAGTCTTTTTGTGTTTCTTTAGATTAATACAAGGATTTTTTCCAATGCCAACACAATTTGAGATCATTCATTTGGATGCTTTCCACTTTTAAGCTTACTGTGATATAGAACCCTATGGGAAACCAAAAGAAAACATCGATTTTAATTAATGAAAGGCTTAAAAAGGATGCTGTCATTCTGGCTTTTTTTTCCTTTTGGAAATAGAACTAGACTAGTAAGTAAGCATTCCAAATCCATTATTCTGTGTACATTATTGTTGCTATTGTGATAATAGAGATTTTTATTTATTTTTATGCCAGCTTTTATTGTGAAAACATATTTAGTCTGGTTTTATCAATCCTTGTTATGCTTGTCCTTGGAACATCTTTTGCGTATTCAAGGTTTGTAGTTGACGAGTTTACTGTAAAAAACTAAAAAAAAAAAAAAAAAAACCCACAACAAAAAAACAAAAAACGAAACAAAAAGAAAACAAAAAAATGTATTGTTTTTACAGAATAAATTTATTGGAATGTGTATTGGGAGTAAGGTTTGAGGTTGTAAGCAACTAAGTTAGCGTCATATTTGGCTTCATACGTGTAATAATGTGAGGTATTAATGTAAGTCAAGTATTAAAGCAAAACATTCTGTTAACATGAGTTGACCATAATAGATACAAGTGCAGGTGAGATCTTTATTTTTTCTGTACTTTGCCTTTTCTGGATAACAGGAGGTTATTAAATTCACCTTGAATGTATTCAAAGTTTCTTTAAAAACATTAGAAGTGACATTAGAGGTGCAAATGTCTGTGAGACATCGCGTTGTTGCAGCCCAACAGCTCAGGGCTTGTTTTCTTGGGAGGACGGGGTTGGAGCTGTCCCAGATTCGAGCGCACGTGGAAGGATTCCACACCAGGGAGGTTGGGTGCTTGAAGGAAACCATTGCTTAAGTTCCCTTTTACCGAGAAGCACTGACAAAGATGTGCTGTGGTTTTTGGGCCTGCCCTGTGGTCAGAGGTATGAAACCATGGGTTCTGTCTTCTGAGCGCTGCTACCAACCACGCCTCAGTGTTTCACTGCGGAGCGTGAACGCATGACTTTCCTGCTGCTCTGAAAGTCCCCTTGTGTAGAGTGCAACATGCATGCGCATGAGCTGATGCTTTCCTGTTACTGATCAGGTTCAAAAAGAAAACTGAAATTCTCCAAGTCAAAACACCCAAAATTCAACATCCCCAAAATAAAGTGTGTGCAGTTAAAATGTATCAGCCAATTTCATCTGCAAGAGAGGCACTAAATATCCTGCTTGAAGTATCAGTAGCGATTGCAAGCAGAAACCTAAACAGACCAAGCAAGGTCTCTGTATATGCTGCTACTTGTTTATGGCCATCAGCAAAAGGAGCTGCACAGGGTAACGCTTCAGCAGAACCCTCCTCTTGGAAAGTGCATGTTAGTGTGGAAGGGCTGCTGCTCAAGGCAGGGAGCACTCCATGTCCAGCTCAGAAACACAAGTGAGCACATGCTTAACTTCAAGCAGATGAGTAGTCCTTGCAGAAGTGAATCCTTGAAAGTATTAAGAAAACTATACGACTTGCATAGCATAAATGGAGTCATACCATCACAGTGGATTGCTTCTTGAAAGATTTCTTGGGGTTTTTAACAAGCTGACCCACGAGACATTACTTTTTGACAAATAAAACATGTGCATGTTACAGAGTTATGTATGTTAATTTCCGACACTTGAAAATCTTGACCTTCACATTCTGTAGTAAGTTTGTATAGGGATTGCTAACTGATATTCTTCAGTGTGTGGACGCAGAACACTGCCACTGTTATTATTTAATTCCATGCAATATTTTAAAAATGAACCATATATGAAGTACGAACTGTGCTTGGAGTCAAAATGTTGAGAAGTGATATTGAAAGCAGTTATCTTTATTTTCCCTTTTTGAGTCAGGTGAACAAACAAGGCCATGCATCTCCACACAGCTGTGCAATCTGGCACACCTCATTTGGGTTCTGTCCGAGCAAGTTCCATTACATCCAAACCCAATTACATACACAGCCAAAAAGAGGAGCTGAAAACAGTTGTGCTATTCTGTTTTTTCTTCTTCTTTCACCTTCATAAAAAACTCGGGCTTGTGGACACACCTGTAAGCCAGCAGCTGGGGAAGAATCCCATACATTATGTTCAATATCAGAAAAAACTGTTTTGCTTCTTCAGGGACTCTGTAGATGTAAGGAGTTCGGGCATGAAGAGAAGCACCAATATGGGAAAACTGAGCCTGTGGTGTGTATATAATGTGCATATTGGGGAAAAAAGAAAAAAAGAAGGTAAAGTTTATGAACATTTTGGAAATGTTTGGACAGCATATTCCGCATACAAGTATGCATCTCCTGTGACAATTTCCCTTTTATTCCTCAATTATCCTTCATATGTTTGTATGGCAGTGAACTAAGGTCATTCATAACTCAGTATAGAGAAGAAAGGGAGCTATCGGTGTCATAGCAGGGGGTGATTTTGTGGACACAGCACTGATCTTTACATTAGGTATAGGATTTCACCCTCAGTTATGGATGATTATTCATGCACCAGGCTCTGTAATCCTTCCCCAGGCAAACAGCCACCAAGCCGTGCATCGCTGCCCGGTGCTGCGCTGGGTGTCAGCCCAGAGGCGGGGGTGGGGCCTGCAGCCACCTACCATCGTGTTTGGCATCAGCGATCAGCAGTCAGACATTCTAAATAAAGTCAGAGAATAAAATCTGGAAGCCGTGTTAGTTTCTGTTCCGTTGTTTTTTGTTTCGGTTTTTGTTGTTTTTTGTTTGTTTTTAATTTAATCTTATAGATTCAAACCCCAGAACTCCTGGTGATTTCAGAAAATATTGGTAAAGTTGGCCTTGGGTCTGGGGGCAGTTCTGAAGCATAGGTTAAATTCACACGGAAGGTTATAAGCAAAGGCAAGCTTGTTGAGCTGGAGCATATTTTTAGCATAAACAAACACTTAAAGATAGAAGTGTCAGAGTAGTTACTGTCTTTTGTCTCCATCTGTTACCTGCTATTTCAAGCAACAGCTTGAAGTTCATGTTAACTATCGTGTGTCCAATCTTATTTAATTACTTTGTAGTGAGTGAGATCTGAGGAGATGAACATCAATTTAATCCTAAGCAGAGCGGGAGAAAGGGACAGCAGGATTTTAGTAGTGCAGAGGAGTACATGATGGCCAAATGGCACCTCTACCTGGGCTTCTGCAGGAGTTGTTTTGGACTCACAAAGGACTGATTCTGTCCGTGGTTGTTAGCAAAGCAGGAAGTGAAACAGTGCAGGTGCTTTAATACACATCTCTCTGGCAAAGGGTTGGACTGAGAACGTACATCAAAACAGAAAAGAAACCTGGATTTCAGGAGATTATAACCACCTCCACGTAAGAGGGAGCACTGATCTAGCAAACCAGTGGCAAGAAATAGGGCAATCAAAGAAATCAAGTGCACACTTCAGCAGAGTGCTGGCTAGTATGTTTCTGTAAATAACTTTTACACAGTAAACAGATGTTGAGGGGCACACTATCAGCAGCTTGTTTCTGTCAGCTGGATAATTCAGTCACCTCTTGCTGCCTGTTTGTTCTCAGCTGTCTCAGATGAGAGCTGCCTTTGGCACCTGTGTGCACGTGCTCAGATACCTGCTGCCTCTCCTCACATTGGGAACCTTTCTGCAGGCAGTGAAGAATCAGGAGCAGATACCATTCATTATATAAGGTAATGGTTTGCAAAGAAAATATGCAATCACGACCATTGGGCTTTGTGTAAGAGGTTTGGTGCTGTCTGATGTTCACCTAAAGCTTTCCAGGGCATCTCAGAACTGCTTAGGGGGAACAAGACGTTAAGCTATGTGCCTCTTGCAAGGATCTCCTGTCTCCAGAAGCGGCCCAACTATGTGTAACAGTGAGTTCACAAACTTGGCAGAAGGAGCTGTAACTCCTCAAACCCCTAGGATACCTTAGAACATCTTAGCCTTACTGTGTGATTTGTGTCTCTTACAAGAGCTGGAGCACATTGGTGAGCTTTCACTGTTATAGAAAATTGAAACATTTGTCTGCTTTTTTTTTCTCTTTGTAACCCATGAAGATTTTCACTAGCTAGTGAATGCACTATATGATTATTATTTATTAGACTTGTTTTGTCTGTGTAATGCTTTTTTCTCTGCATTACCAAGGAAGCCATTGAGGTCTGTTAAAGTCAATTTTTTTTCAAGTTTGATTTACCTTCATGTAGACTGTGTTAGGCTTTTAATCTTCTATCTTTCCATGACCGTACTCAGCTTCTGTTTTTCTGGTTGGTTTGGGTTTTTAGTCTTGGTGGGAGGAGGAAAGAGAATGCTTTAAAGCAGGTCTCTCATTTGCCAGTAGCCTAATCGTGCTCTGACTTCAAGTGCCCAATCCATGTTCTTTAGAAAGGTAAGAGCTGTTAGTCATTCCAGATCACTGTGCCAGTTGTGCACTAGGCTGGTATTTCAGTAAGTGAGGACAACCTTGAGTCTGCTGTGATCATATCTTCCCAGTGAATAAACCAATCCTTGGTGCTTTCTGCCACTGAACCTTCAAGTGGAGAATTTTGAGAATCAGAACTTGGCTGAGAAATCAACCAGATAATGTGCTACAGGTTAACTTCTCAGGTAGCCTCTTCTGTTTAATAAACATGTGGCCTTTGTTAAACTTGGAGCCTTGACAGTGTGCTGGTGGGGCCATTCCACAATCACTGGAAGAAGACTGGTGCTGGGTTTGGCACTGCTCAGTGTGACAGCTGTAATTTACATTTCCTGCTACACATTAGTCTCCTTGTCAGTATGAAGTAGTTTGGGTTTTTTACAATATTTTTTGTCTGTAGCGTTACTGTAGTTGTTGGGTTTTGTTACCCTGCAGACAAGAAAGTCCTCCAGCCAGGGGAAAAGAGCCTGGAGAAAGGTTCCTTCTAATACAGATTAAAATCAAATAAAAAAATTATAACAGATTTTGGAAGGGATTGGATCAGATCTTATGTACCTAAGGAAAGTCATCAAATGGAATGGGGAGAGAGTAACCTAGAAAAATATGTTCCTTTGCTTTAGTTCTCCTGCAGATCTGAGACACTGCAGAAAGAAGTCACCAAAAACTGCAGAATTGAGGAGAGCAGATCTATGGAGGAGTAAAGAAAAACTTTCTATATTTTGGACAGTATAGAGAAATAGGCTGCAAAAAACTGGTGAGACAGTTGGTACCCACTGGTTGTGGGCAGCAGGGGTATGGCTCTTAAATTGCTTCACATGTAGCTCACTTGCGTAGGTGAACACCAGTTTTTTCAAGTTCACGGAGAGCATGCAAAGTGTAATAATCAAAGCTCTGGTACTGTGGTGCTTTGACATTTAAAGAGCTCTTCCTTCGACTTCACAATGTTTAAGAGTTACAACCTGTTCTTGAAATCTGAATGTCAGGAACAACCATTTAACTGAGAGCGATGTGTAATTCTGAAGCAATAAATACAGAGAGGAATGGTTATTTTTGTGTGTGAAAGGGCAGGCACTTTGAGAGGGTCTTCATTTGGATGCATCATGTGGCATTTTGAGACTTGTTTTTTTTTGCAAAAAGTATATATTTCCTAATGATAGGAATAAAAACAACTGAGATGCCGACATCTGACATCTGTAGGAGCAGTGTTCGTTCCTGGGGTCAATGCCCCATTTCTGTCACTAGTTGTTTACCTTTTTTTTGGACCTTTGCTCATAACTGAAGGCAAAATCCAATTCAGTACTGCATTTTGATCATCAGTTGCAAGTTTTTTAACCTAAGGCAAACCCGAAAATGTGTTGTATCCCTCCGAGTAACAAAAAAACCCTCTAGAAAGGTGCCTTTGGTCCATTATGTCAAATTTTTCTTCCTCAGTTGCTCAAAGTTCACAAAGTCAAATCAAGTAAATCTTTTTCTGTTGTGTGATGACTGAAATTCATTCTGCTGTGCATTGCAGTTAGAAGTACAAAAAAACCCAAATATCCCAAAGGAAATGTGGGAGTGTACAGCAACATAAGTTCCCTTTATCAATTGGATTTTGTCAACCCATGAAGTTTTGTACATAGCACAAGCTTCAAAGATTAAAATGGGAAATTCTGAGTAAAAAATACCACTTCAGAAAGATTTCTTTTAAAAAACAAAACCAGATCCCCTCCAGTCTGAGGGTCTGAGTTTGTAGGTAGGTTTGTGACATTCAGCATACTTTGACTTCTGGTTTATTTCACAAAGGGCTCAATAATCACTGAAGAAGCAGTTCTTAACCTGCCAGCTTGAGGAATTCATGAAACCTGAGCAATCTGTCAGTAGAGAAATGTTCCCAATGCTGCCTTGCTTACGTTAGCTAGCTTGTGCTTTTTTTAGGTTAGACTGTGCCAAACACAGTTGTATATTTTTTTACACCTTTTGGATAATATATTTGTCAGATTCTGTTTTGATACAATTTGGTGATTCAAGATCATCTATAAATTGTTGGATAAAAAAGTCATTCTCTGTGATACCAGCTGACAAATGGAAAGTAAGCTGTCACTCCCTCCATCCTGAGTGGGCAGTTAAGCTGGACTGCAGTTTGTACCCATGAATGTTATCTCTGCAACAGGGAACAAAGTGTTGGTTTGTGTTTGTCTAATAACAGTACTTGATTTACCCTTACTGCTGTGTCTCAATGTTTTCATTATTGTTAAAGCACTGAGTGCATATTTTCCTGTGTTGTCTGGATACTCAGAATACATTTCCTGCATACAGTACAAATTATTTGTCGTTGTCTCAGCTGTGAATGTTTATCTGTATGGCATGATAGGTAGTTTATTACTGCTTATCAGTTTCTTTTTCTTTTGGTCAGTCTTACAGCCACCGGCACTAAGAGCTTTTAAGAGAACCCAAACAATGAGTTCAGTATGATCACTAGCATGCCTTTGGCAACAGGAGTGTGTCTTAATGTCACTGTCTGTTCACTGTGACTAGTAGCTCCTTGTTCCACTTGTGCTTTTCAAACCACTGATCTGGCATATCATACATATTATGGGAACATTGTTACTGTTTTGTTGGAGCTGTATGTTTTTTCACATGACCCACTGCTGGCACTTTGGGACAGGTTTCTTTCATAGTCTCAGCTAAAGAATGCATGGCACTCAATAAGGTTTGCATTTTCCCGATTGAATGATTCAGTAGAAAGAGAAAAGTCTACCAAGGCAAGAAAGCAGTCAAATATAAAATAAGCTTGAGTCTCCATTCCCTCAAGTTAGTTTTACACAGATACGAAAGATGATCTGTGTTAATATGGCATAAAACCGACATGGCTAGGTCAAGCCCTGCTCTCCTTACATATTCCATAGTTCTCTACTTATTAACTAGTAATTCAAGAGTGAATATTTTATGGAGAAATACCTGAGCTAGTCCTCCAGCATGTATAAGGGTTAAATCAGGCATCCAGGAACAACCAGGCACCAGTAGGCCATACAAAGCAATCACGTAGTATGGCACGGAGTAGAACATATATGCCAGCATCTGCATTTTAAACACAAATATTAGTTCCTTTGCAATACGAGGGAGGTGCATTAAAAGTTAGCCAGCTGTTGACTGTAGAATTGAGATTATTCAAAACTTTGTATCTAAAACCTCTTTGAGAAAAGAGGATGCTGTTGACTGGATCCATACACCCCCAGGCCCCAACCAGTATCAATGGCTGTTGTCTCTTTACCTGATCCAAATCCTCTTTATCGCAGGACATGTTTTCCCTCATCATACTGCTTGCCATCCTGAGACCATGCCAATAAGCATGGCTTGTCCTAACTCACCATCCAGTACATCCACTGGATGCTATTCAGAGTCCATTTCTCAAGCTCCATAGTGCTTTCTGTTTTGGAGTGTGAAATATGTTGAAGTGTGAAATGTATTGACTATACTGAATACCCCTTTTTCCAGAAAGTATAGGTCACTGAATGGTGAGTCTTCTTATCACTTCAGGACCTGTCCTTATAAGCAGCAGACAGGGTCGCAAAAGAATGGCAACTTTGCAAATATTACAAAACTGAAGCAAATGTGCATTTAAATAGGTTTGGTAGGAGGCATCGTGGTTGAAGGAGCATGTCATTGGTGACAGAAGCACAACATGAGCTTAAGGAACCTAGTTCTGCACCTCTTTTTGCTCCGTTATTCCAGACTGAAGGTCTGCTTTGTCCATCTAAGAGAATAATGATTATAAAAAGCACGCGGATCTATCTCATGAAATATATTTTAAAAAGCCTGAGTAATTAGGATGTGTAACTCCAGGTAACAGATCTGAATCAAGGTTAAGTTTATCACAATGAAGAACTGGTATCCTGGCAGGCTGTTTAGTAGGAAATACAAAATACCGTTTAACTTGCCATAAACAAATACTTTCCTTCTTGATCTTGTCATCTGTGTAACCCGTGGCGTCATCTTTGTGCCAGGTAACAAATCACTTCGTAACAATGTATGCTTTCACAGTCAATGCTTTACCTGAAGCTTAGGATAGGCAGCAGGATCTTTTATATAAGGCTCGTGCAGTTGAATATATAGCCGGCAGAGTTCAGCAGGGCAATCCAGAGCAATCTAAGAAGAATTTTTAAAACTTCCCGTGAACAAAGGACTTTCTCTACACCTGTTACCAGCCCTAAGGCTCTAGGAGTGGGCTGAAGTACTGCTTCCTATGAGACTTGCTTAGCATCTGTTCCAAAGGTGATTCCTTTAATCATCAATTTAAAAAGGGGAAACAAAAAAAAGCCTGAAATGCAGTCTCCTCTCATGCTGCTCAGGGAGGTGCTGAGGAAATGCTCACAGCATACTTGAAAAATTTTGGCTGGAAGAGAATTCAATCACTTGGCTGTGCTAGTAAAAAATATAACAATTACTGATTTGGTCTGACAGCCAGACTTTAATCCCAGTGAATGGGCTTTTGAATGGAAAATTGCTCAAGGAGTGTGAGGAAACTTCCGGTTAAGCACTCAAGTTTAGGATAGCAAGCTACAGGTGTAGTCCAAGAAAAGATTTGCAATGTGGCAAAGTAGCAGTGGAGAGCAATGCAGATTCCAAAGACAAGTGTAAATTAAAAACAACAATAATGATTTTTAAAGGGAGTAGCAGAGAGAAGTGGATTTTACATTCCTGTAGAGCGAACAAAGTTCCCAATAAACAAGATCCAGTTCCACAAGGAATGACTTCTCACAGGATCCTTAAAACACCTTCTACAAAAAAATAACTATTCTAAAAGGAGTAAGCAATCTCTATCAAGAGCTGCCTCAGTAAGACTTGCAGCAAGGCATTATTAACACGTAGTTACCAGCAGGGCTAAACGTGACTTTTGCACAACCAAATATTATGTGTATTTGTTGTGTGACTTTGGCAAGAAATAGGAAGATTTACAAGAAATGGATATTCCTCCCTGTTCTTTTCCAATATGAGCATCCAAGAAGGTCTGGGTGTGTTCTAATATATTATATTTCTGAGCACTTTCATAAAATCATGGCTACTGCAGCTACATGGAGATGTTTGGTGGATCTCTGTATGTAGAAGAAAGGCCAGTAAGCTGTTCCTGTTTTGGTTATGTAAAACTATATGGAAATGACCACATACTATAAAGAAAAAATAAAAAATCAGCAAGTTATTCCTCATAGGAAATGAAGTGGGACTACAGACTAAAGTTAGATGCTAGAGCATGAGAGAATACTTCCCACAGCAAAACTGTAGGTGAAATAGCAGATCAGCCAGCACGAGTAGCGCTCTGAAATAGCGTTGTACATAAGAAATGAAGCGATCTGCAACAAGTTAAAAGGGAGGGAAAAAGGGGGGGGGGTTGTGAGGCAAGTTTTTGGAGAAACAGCAGAAGATGAGTGTAATTGAGGAGCAGAACTACAGCAGGGCAATCTGCAGTAGGTCTAAGATGCATAAACATCTGAACTTTGAGACTGGATGATACACAAATTCCTTTCTGCTTACGACAGAAGGCGTTTTCTTTACTAACAACTGGATTGACCTACTACTGAATTTATCTACTTCAACAAGCATTTTCAACATTGACTCATTCCCTCTGAAATTTTAATTCAATCAAGTGTGCTTAAAACAAACACAAAGACCAAATCATATTTGGTAAGTAGAAACAGCGTAAGTTTTTTTTTGTTTGGGGGTTCAGTGTTTTGGGAGTTTTTTGTGTTTTTTTTCTCTTCAACATAGTATAAATTAATTTTGTTTCCTATATAATTTCAATGAAGTATCTGTTTATAAAAACAGAGACTTAATTTAGTTGGCTTACCTCAATGTTCTTGAACATAAATGCAACTCTAAATCACTCAAAACAATTTTGTTCCATTGATCTGCACCTGGGATGCTATGTACTCCCGAAATTGTGTGCAATTTCTTCTGAAAAACACACTTTACATATGGTAAAATGGAGAAACAAAGAACCAATAATTATCCTAAATTTCAGTTTATGTGTCTAAGGCCTATTCCAATCTTGATAATGAAGGAATTTTCCTTGACTGAAATGTACACATTTTTTCCACACAGTTGCGAAAATATCTTTTAGAAAAACAAGTTTAACATTTTGACTGAAAAGGAAAGGCTGTAATATTGAAATATCTTCAACTTACCATGCCCCTGAATATGCAAAACCCCGCTGCCAGAACGAGATACGCAGCTAACATTAAATCCATTGGTCGCCTTAAGAGTCCTTTCTTCTGAACTTCCTGAACCACCTGCAATGCACAACACGTTTAATACATCCCAGCTCTGCCTGACATGTAATTAGCTCCAGATCATTCACTACAAGAAGGTTCCAGCTGTGAAACATTGTGATAGAAGCAGTTCACAGTTGTTACCTTATTTTTCCACTAATTTCAGGGACTGAAAGATTTCTGCATGTGAAAAGGAGATCTTGGACTTGACAGCGTGCAGTCAGGAAAACTAGTCTGAATAAACTCTAGAAATGGATGGATCCAACTGAAGCCATTTGAATATGGATTAGTTAACTTTCAAAGCAACTTAAATAATGGTACTTTAACCCTGAACTCACATCAATCTTTAAAGCAGTATTACAAACTTCCTTTAAAGTTGCATCTATTGTTAATTTAAATGTAGAAAAGCTTTAGAAGCGTTGGTTTATTATCTCAAACATTCGAAACTGAATCTAAGGACTGTTTGGAGGGACAGCAAAATGAGAGCTCATCTCATCAGTGACAGTGAATGCTTATTTTCAGCAGCCTGTGACGCTACAGAAATTAAAGGAACATGGATAAAAGAAAAACATTTCTGTGGTCTATGCTGAGATCAGTGAACAAATATTATATCCAAATACATAATGCAGAAATAGCTTCAGAGCAGGATCCCCTATAGCCCACCATGTGTGCCTGTAAGAGCTGATGGCTCTGTGTTACCAAAAGCTGTTTGGAAATCTAACCAGGAGGATGACATGGAGGAACAAGAGTGACTGCTTGGCCTACTTGGTAGAACATATTAGACTCATGGAAACCATTCTGGGTACAGTTTCAGCACTGCGTATTGACGGACAACGTGGTAAGCACATCAGAGTATCTTTGTAGTTCAGGGGGAGAACTTCCCCATTTATATGTGTTAGTCATTTCCTCTTCCTTTTTATTTGCCATGTGTTGGCATGCACACAGCAAAAAGAAAAATCTGATCTCCTTCCTGTCTTATACTTGTGGAATTGTCTCCAAAAGCACAAAACAATAATTAGGATGTAGAGGCACAGTTAAAAGCACTCGAGATTACAATAAAAGCCCTAAAGAAGGAGAACTAATTTGCAAGCTCAGTTCCTGGGCAAGGACTGTAAGATCTGCACTGTAGTTTAACAAAAATAAGGCCATTTGATACTCAAGCTCTAAGAAAGGGACGGCCTATTTATTTTATTTTATTTTTTAATATTTTTCATGAAAAAAAACCTGTTGCTTTGCAGTATTTGAAGAACTTTTATAAATGTTGCTGCGCTTAAACACATGCAAATAATGTATGTATATTCTAACATTTATTCGAGAGAGAGACAAAGACTTCCCAGGGCTGTCGAGCTAAATCATTATCGGATATAAACTACCACATGGACGTTCCACTTAGACTAAGTATGAAGCATACACGCATTTCCATATATATTTATATGCATCACTCCCTCATGTCAAAAGGTACGTTACTGAATGTATATGTTCACTGTGATCACAAAACTACAACAAATTTTGGTGCAGTACTAGTTTGTGAAATGGCCA
The DNA here is from genome assembly GCF_019232065.1 of Centrocercus urophasianus. Lineage (NCBI taxonomy): Eukaryota > Metazoa > Chordata > Aves > Galliformes > Phasianidae > Centrocercus > Centrocercus urophasianus. Next base: position 8,701,268 of record NW_024884789.1, read on the forward strand.
AGGTGCAGAAATGAATGCACCTTTTTTTTCTATGTCTACACTAAGCAAAATAGAAATGAAAAGCTTAAGAAGGGGAAAAGATGCACTTTACTGTCAGAGCTAAGCTGCACAGTAACTTTGCCCTATGCTTCTTTTTACACAGAAGAGTCACATCAGCATGTGCTGAAATGAATGAGGCACTAAGCACGTCGGCCTGGCAGAGATAACCTGCTACAGGTCTCCTACTTACTGCAAACAAAACTGACCTCTGCACGGGTCCTGCCAACACTGCTGTTTCTTTTGTGTGGTGAGGAAATGTGCAGGCACATGGAGCATTTTCTCTCACATCCAGGAAAAGGAATTTTCCATAACCTCTGAGGGGCTCCTTGCATGCTCAGATTTAAGGAACAGGAATAATCTTATGAGCTGTCTGTAGAAGTCAGACCCTCCAGAATTCATGTACAAACCTGACTTTATGTGTTTTAATTTTGTAAATGAATTTTAAATTACATTAACCTGTTTCCTGAGCTGATACACTTAGAGATAACCTGCTGGGCTTTGTAAAAAAGCGTGGCACAGTTTGCTTTGATTCTAAGTGAGGGCATAATTCTTCTCCTTTTCTATGCACCACTTCTATTAAAAAACACCCAACATTTGATTATCTCCTTGAGTTTTGTTGCTTTGCTTTTATTTGGGTTTTATTTATTAATTCATTTGTTTAACTTAATGGTTTATCCTAGCCTTATAGCAATGAGTATTTTGGCCCCAGAATTGCATCTGTTGCTTCCATGTAAGTTCTTCTCCATATTTGCTCTATCACACTTAAAGTCATTATTAAAGTTTCTATCTAAACCTACACTGACTGCATGATAGCTGAAGCTGTTCAATCTTTCAGCTAATTGTAATTGATCTTTTGAAAGATCCTATTTCCAGGATTTACAATGATTATTTAAACTGATTAGCAGTAGCATTATACACAATTATTTCCTGGAAACAATACTCACTTTAGAGCTGAGAAAGTTTTATTAAAATAATAGCAATTTTGTTATGGCTTGAAGGTATTTTAAATTATACTGTTAATGGACCGAGACACAAATTTCCAGTTGTAATCCTTGGATACAGAGGATAAAATAGCTGTGAACAGAAAACGAGTTCTGAAAACGAAGTGGCTGGGCAAGGCTTGATGGCCCTGGTGAAAGGAATGAAGACTTTTTTTTTATGGTCTTCTAAGGAAAGGAAGTTCAGCTTCCCAAGAAAGGACTCACTTACAAGTGCACCGTCAAACTTTCAGCTCACAGGCTTCTAATTCAGTCTCTTTTTGAAAGAAAATTTAGAAAGTGAGTTTCCCTGGCATATGTACCAGTACCAAATCTAAGTAAGTGGTTGAACTCCTTGTGAGCGCTGGAGGCGTGGCTGTATTTCAGCAAATAAACAACCCATCACATATTTACTACTACAGCAATTTCTGCACTGTTTTCTTTGCTGGGAAAACAAACCGAAACCTTCACCAATTCTTCATGCAAAGAATGTTCTCACTAATACATTCAACAAAAGTCAATGCTACATTTAACTACACTTAACTACTTCTAACAGATAAGCTTCTGGCTGATAATTACTGACAAGCTTAAGTAAATCAGCTCAGACTTCCACAATATGGGACGTGGTTTCCTGCAAGATCATACGGGAGAGTAGAAGGGAGTTTGGCACATACACTTTCCCTGATTTTTACCTTTAAGAAGGATGTGCCCCAAAAGCGAGGCACAGCCCATAGCTTATCTTCAAACTTCAGGAGATACGAAAGTCTGTCTATGCTCCTCTTCCTCACCTAAGATTCATCATGTGTGGATGGATGGCTGAATGTTCTCTTTCATACATTTCTGGAATATTTTTCAGTGCGTCATCTGCTGTTATTCTATTCCCTAGAATGTGCTCCTATTCTCCTCCTGTTAGCTCCTGTTAGCTATGGAATAGTAATTCTTTTCAGCTGTGTCTTTATTTTCAGCTATAGAATGAAGCTGACAGGGACTTGAGAGCTCTTGAGATGCAAAAATATTACTTGGTTATATTACAATATATTACATTGTATTATATTTACATTATATTTATTGCTGTGGCAATAAACTGGCTTGCAAATGGCAACAAAGAGTTAAATGTCTGTTCAATGCATTGTATTACAGGGTTGTTTTATTTTGTTTGTTTTTAGTAAGACAGTGCATAAGCCATTATTCCATTTTTTTATTGCTCAGTTATATTATTACAGACTAGCTATTAAATTCAATGGCAACAGCCTAACCAGCTTGTAAGTAAAGATGATTTTTACAATCTTCTTTGAAAACGTAAAGTGTAGAAACAATTAGTGAGTAATAATTGAACAATTAATATTACCTTTACAATCTAATATTGCAGAATACACACACATACATGCACAAAAAGGAAGGAAATGTTTAAATTACATAAAGTCTGTAAGTCTTCTACGGAAGAATATTTTTCTGTAGAAGGTCTCTAAGGATTTTGTGGCACCTTATGACATTGGTATATTTTAATGTTTCCATCAGTTGAGGAATTGAAACAGTCAAAAGCTGAATAAATAGAGGGAAGTAACAACATTACCTTTAAAAATGAGTCCTTTGCTTTAAACATGAGAGAATTTTGCTATTCCTTTATCCCACCTTAATGATATGTTCTTGTAGTACAGGTATATTTACAGTGTCTACACAGCCTGGCAGCAATTGTCGTAACAGTGAACAATTATAAAGCATTCCTCTGCCACAGAGGGGCCTGGAAAACTCCATACAGACAATAGGCATATTTGAGTTTTTCTAACAGTAACCAACACTTAAATACAATAATATTACCTTGACTGGAGTATCAGGAGTTGCTGAAGGTTGATTATAAATTCGGAACCCAGCCCATATGGGAAGGCAAATATATGGTACACTCAAGAAAAAAGCAGGACACACTTTTGTTCCGTATTTTCCTGTTAGAACAAAATGATCATAAGGTACTTGAAAAATCTGTAAGCTGTGCTGAATACTAAGTATCTAATATCAAACCGGAAGCAGCTATGGTAGTGTAGACATAAAACACTGGAAGCTGCTGTGAAAGCAAAGCAGATCTTGAAAATCTGGTACTCAACAGTGCCAGGCACAGTGAGACTGAACCTATCAGCCAGGAAGGCATGTCAGAAATGAGAGAAATCGTCCTTTTTTGGAGAGGACAAGAAACCACATCAGTGACTCTGTGCTAGGTAATCCTACAGGAATGGAGGGCTGTGAACTCTCCTGTGGAACTTACTTCAGATAGAGACTATGCTTTGGAGAAGGAAAAAAAAAGGAAAAAAAAAAGAAATTTACCTATTTTTTAAGATCCGGTATTTTGTGGTTTTTCAACATCCTGAAAGTGGGGACACTTTAAGGCACCATGCGCCAGAAGGACATTATGTGAATACTTAAATTACAATTCTAATCTCTAGCAGTTATGCAATGATTTATCTTAATCAAAAAATGTTCAATTTATTTTGAAAATTGAATAACCTCCAGATTTCATTTTGTTAAAGGTGATCTGGATGACCCTAATGCTGCTTGAAAGTCATAATATTAATTAGTAATTCTCTGCAAAATAAGTTTGATATTATTTACTTGGAGACAAGTACTGTATCCCTGCTAAAATTAAACCTAATTTGGATGAAATCTTATGGGCATAGCAAAATACAATACTTTTATTTTTCCTTGAGAATGTGAATCAAAACAATTTCTTTTCATATTTCATATTTAAATTTTGAAATATTCTGTCTCTGTTATTGATAGTCCTAAAATTTGTCTTTCACTTCATTATAAACAGGAAGACTTGGAAGACTTAGATTTAAGACTTTGACTGCAGCAAAACAGAAATAACCTATTGCTGAATTTTGAAAACGTTTCACAGGAGAAATTTAGTTAAATAATTACATCCTTACCCACAATGTTTCCAGGCATAAAGACAATGATGCTCATGAAAATGGAGCCCAACCAGTAAAGGCCAATGGTTCTATAGCTTTGTCTGTTAAAAATAAAAAATAAAAAATGTATAAATACAAAAACAACATTTTTGCACTATCCCTAAAAATCCACTACCCCCAAATCATCTTCAAATGTTATGATTGGTGTGGTTGTGTCCTAGTAAGCAAATATTTAAGATCTGCACCACAAGACAGCATTGGATTCTTGTTTCGAGGTGGGAATTTAGAATACTACACTCCTGTCTGAGCAGGCTATTGCATGAATAGTACAGGATCTGCTCATACTTAGTTGTCTGTCATTATGTTTCACTCATCTGAAGGCTGACTGTGTGATTTTGCATGTCGTATGTACGCAAATATGATAAAATAATAATTATTTATTAATTAACTGAATTCCAGTGTTGCTCCTATTGCCAGTGTGTGTACATTAGCCTCTGGATTCAAGAGTTTATCTTCTCAAACCTTCTTCAACAGAAATAAAGAAAAGAACTTGTAGAAAGGGCTGCTGCCTGCTAAGCAAGTGATTCTCTCCAAAATGGAGAGAGTGCATCATAATGCTAAACTATACAGTACTCTAACTGTTAATATGCTAATGGGGGCAACATATCTCATAGTTTTAATGTGTGTTCTTTTGCTTTTAACTAGCATAAAGCACACAGATGGACTGTTCTCAGGGTGAAGGAGAGAAACCATAGATCAATGGATTTGTTGGTCTTACAAAGCTGAGAGAAAAGACAACTTGAAGAGGGTACAGTTCCTGAAAGTAATGACGTTTCAGTAGTGTTGCTTTAGCCTATGACATGAAACAGTCCTGAAAGAACAATCTAAATGCTACATAGAAAAGAAAGCCCTTCGTGGGTTAAATGCAAGCAAAGTATTACACAAATCAGAATGACTTACTCCCAAGCAATAGCTGCCACCATCAAAAGATACATCAGATAATGAGCAGAGCCATCCCAATAGCAGATCACATGGCCATACGCAGTGTTCAGATATGGTTCACCCTAGGGAAAAGTTGTTTTAAAAATCATGCAATGATTCAAGAAAGAATAATCAATTAATAAAGAACAGCAGGAAACGATTTGATAAAAGTAACTGATGATCATACAGTTCAGCAGTACACTTTTCGACTGTTAATAAAGATGTTTCCAAGCACAAACCTGATTTAGTAAGGATCAAATGTAATGAAATCGGTTCTATGGTTACAGGACAGAGTGCAAGATGAAGGGAAATCTCCTGCATGTGATCATCATCACTGCTCTGCTATATTGCCGTATTTCAGTGTTAAAAGAAACAAAACGAAGCCACATTGAACAAGTAACAAAGATACATCTGTCAACCTAGAGATCTACAGCAGTGCTGGACGTGTTAATGATGCCAACAGGTAACTTTGTAGGCCCCAACTCGTTCCACACTAAAGCTCATGGAATCTTTTCAGTGACTTCAGTGACTTTGAGAGCAAGATCTTACTGAGCTATTTTTGGTGGATGTTGCTAATCAGCAGCCAACAGATTCTGCTGAGTAGGTGTTTGGCACCATCGTTTTGTTAACTCTACTTCAATTCCAAGTATGAAAGGAACTGGGCAAAAGCAAAGGAACGGTATTATTTCCTTCTTGGTAAAACGTTTAGATATGGCAGCACCCATCCACCCCATGTGTTGACTATGGTTTTCAGCAACTGTTTTCCATCCATATAATGACCATACAAGTTAATACAGAACAGTATTACTTTAATTAAATAAGGTTGGAGTTGAAAGGGATGTTAATTTTCCAAATGAGTCAGTGATTTCAAGTCAATGACAGTTTTGCCAATAACAACAATTGAACAGGTCAGTGACCAAATTTAAGAAGGTCCTGTTGAACATGTAAGAGGCTGTTTTTCTGTGGCAAATACTGGAACAAGTTACTCACAGTGAAGATTTTATTTGTATTTGTAAGCCAAGCGGTCCTTTACCTCTCTCAAGTAATGAGTCATGAATCCATCAATAATTCCATCTTGTTCCAGCCCAATTATTAGATTCACTACACTGGTAAAGGCAAATACAGCATAAACTGTAAGAAGACAGAAGAAAATAAATTAAAAATAAATAAATAAAAATAAAATTTAGAAATGTATAAAGACTTGAAATCATGCAGTCACCTCACAATCTAATAAACACAGTCAAGCAGAGATCTACTGAACTATACATGTCTATTTTGAGTCACGGATATTTAACATACATATGATGCGACAATTTCACATCATTTTTCACATAGTTTCACATAGTTTTTCAATAGTTAGTAACTCAGGAAGTTCTTAGAAGGTTTTTCAAAGGAATGTGAAATCCCATGGAGCTGTAGGCACAGCCCCCATGAATCTCCGTGGAAAAATCAGCATATCCAGAAGGCCAAGTATGCTTTCAAAGATCTTAGTCATAAAGTGACCTTGATTGTCGCTACCTCCTGAAAAGGGATAGGACAAAAAAAAAAAAAAGAAAATGTAACTTGCCATTTTTGAAGGAGAATGCCATTAGCACATTAGCATTAGCCCCTGCAGTCCATGGGAGACCTATCCAGCAAGGCCGAGTGGCATTCAGAGTCGCTCATCTGAGACAGAAAACTTACTTATGTTAGGCTTTTTATTTCCTTTGACATCTGTGGGAATTGAGAGTTCTCAACCTCAAAACACTGCAGGACAGATGCCTACAAGTTGTAATAAGGAGGAAGACAGAGGATAAATACACAAAGTTTATGTGCTGCTTCAGCTACAGTCCAATGTTGCAAAATTTTCAGCTTAGAAAAAAATAGGCCAGCCAAAGACACAGCTGCAGCGTTTTTGCTCCAAGGTAATCTAAAAGTAAGGTTTCCTTTCAGAAAGTAATCGATATCTCCATGCTTTGATGGCAAAGTGTAAAAATAGAAATGTATAGAATGAGTTCCGAAGCCACGGTTAAATTTTAAAGCTGAAACAATCACTATATATTATCCTTCACAAAAATCAATACGTTCTGAATTTAGCTCCCATGTTAACAGGACATACCATAAAACAGCGGATCTTTTGGTGGTTTTCTTTTGACAAGAACACGAGCCAACAAAGCAATAAAAACCAGAACCAGTAATCCAACTGCAACAATTGACCAGGAACTGTAAAAGAGAAGTGGGGGTTAAAAGAAAAACAGGAAAAGGGGCAGAACTACATTTATTCAGTTTTTTTTATCAGCTGTTCTCAAACGACAGGCCCACTCTCACGTGTACATACTCTTAAAGTAATTGTTTTTAATACAGAAAAGATTGTTCTAAAAGTCCATTTCATAGACTGTCATAGGGTTCATTTTGTAGTTTTGCATGATTTATGGGCCTGTCTTTTTACATGTGATTATCTAAAAAAAGAAAATACAAAAATAGATAGATAAACAAAATGTCCAGTAGTCAAGATTTGTCTGACTAAAATCAGTTTCCATACTGCTGTCTGCAAAAATAAATAGAAATGATGGAAAATGCAAAGGCCAATGAGACATGAAAGTCATGAATGCAGAGATTTCAAGGCCAAAAATAGGATCATTAAGGACATTAAGTCTGACCTCAGCAATCATTTACCTAACCTAGAAACTACGTATTTACAAGTAAAGCACATTAGTTTTGCAGGCTAAGAGCAGCAGTGTGGAGCACCTGTGATGGATCTAATTTCCAGTTTTGGAAGTGCTACGGAAGAGCCCTCAGTCCCCATAAAGCAGCACTGCTTGAGGTGATGCAGGAATGCAGGAATCAGCTCTTTGGCAGTAACACAGGTGGGCTCTGCAGGGCAGAGCTTTCCTCTGAGATACTGGGGGCTCTAATGCTGCTGTGTGAGCTGTTTGTAGAAAGGAGTACCAAAATCTTCAGCAGAAACCCTAGGAAAAGGTGCATTAAGAAAATGTGTTTGTGGTTTAAATCCCTGTATGTGCAATTGATTCTGTGAAGACTCTCTTCTCAGTCCTCAGTTTTGTGCTTGTGCACAGAGGAGAAAAAAATAAAAAGAGGGAAAAGTTAGGTAAACTCCAGAAGCACCAGCTAAGAAATATTTGGCATGTGATTATATACAGAGTGCCACTATGTGTGTCCAGAAAACAGTGTATAAGCAAACAGTGCTGACTGTGGTGACTTCAGCCTTAATGAAGCTTCATTTTAAATCACTGAAAAGAAGTGCAAGATAACCATTTTGGAATATACACCCGGATGCTTCCTGAGCCGTGGTGGGTGCTCCCAGCCTGCTGGCTTGCTTCATGGCTTCAGTCTTCTGCCGCTCCGCTCCACCAGTGATGGATTTCTTCATGCCATTACAGCCGCTACTACCACAACAACTCTGTGCTGTGGTTTATCAATTTGAAACAAACATTGGCACCGTATCACATAAGTCAGCACTTCTCCAGCAGCGAGAAACCAAGAGAAATAACTAGGTTATGAGCCAGGAGGAGGCAAATGAGGAAGGAACGGAGGCAGCAAAGCCTTACAAACACGGGGCAGATATCCGTGCAGTGCAGCAAAGTAGCAAAACACGCGTGGCTGTGTGCTCAGCAGGATGCCGGGCTGCGCCCGCTGCCGTCCCTCGAGGGGGCGCCGTGCTGCGGGGCCGCTCGCATCGCTCCCGGGACGGCTCTGTCCCCGCTCTGCCCTCGCTCCGCCGGCCCGGCCCGCTCAGTCCCGCGGCCGCAGCCGCCCTCTCTCCCCGTGCCGCCGCTAAAAATACCCTCCGGGCTGCCCCTCGCCTCGGCTCCCCTCACCTCAGCCTCCCGCTTCCCCTCCCGCCCTCCGCCGCCCGCCTCACCTGCCGCCGGCCGCCAGGCAGTTGAAGAGGTACGTGACGGGGATGGCGGTGAGGGAGAGGACGAAGACACCGGTGGCCGCCGAGGCGCTCATCCCGCGGCGAGAGGCGGCGGCCGCTCAGCGAGAGCCGCGCATCGTCCGCGCCGCCGCCCCTCAGCGCCTCCCGCCCCGCCGAGGGCCGCGCTCACGCGGCCGCCGCCCGCCCCACCGCCCGGCACCTCGGGCCGCCCCCTCCCGCCCCGCCGCCTCGGAAACCGGAGCCGCCCGTTGTTCCCCGGCGCTGGCGGCTGGGCGGAGGGAGCCCCGTCGGAAGGGCCGGCGCGGGAGGCCGCGGTGTAGCGGCGTCGGAGCCCCGGCGCGCGGGAACGCCGAGTGCCGGCACCGAGGGGAAGCCGGGCTGAGGGCCGGCCGGTGCAGGTCCGTGTCAGGCACGCAGCTACATCTCTGCTATCTGCGTTAGGATTTAGCTGGGTTTCTAACGAGGACATCGAGATTTTAAACGTTTCGATACAGGAGAACCGCGCTCCCAGAAGCCGGTGAGCGCTCAAACAGCGGTCGGTGGTGAGAAAGAAGCGTCCCGTGCTGCGCGGGCACGGCGCGGCGCTGCGCTGGTAGCGTAGCGTGTAGCGTAACTTTGTACGGGCATCCCGCACCGCTCCGCGCCGTTCCGTCCCGCCACGAGGAGTTCACCACAAGTGGTGCAGAGGAGGACAGCCCAGGGGCCCAGGAGACAGGCCCTGTCCATCAGGAAGAGGATTTGCTGCGGCGTACGAATGCTCCCAGTAAATGCCTGAGGAGTTAGCACCAGATAGAGGAAAGAACCGTTTAATTTGTGGGGCAGAGCTGTGAAGGAACTTTCAGTCATTTTCTGGAACGGATTTTTGGCTATGAGAAGTGAAGGCTCTGATTCTTTTACACTAAGATAAGGGAAAATAGAAGTCCAGTCTTAAGATGTCATTTTGTATGTTTACATTCAGCAGACTCATTTTACGTGACTATCTCTTAGAGGAAGGAACATGGTGGCCCACAATGTGTCTGTGCTGTATGCATTACACACAAGCTGTTGTGTGGTTATTTCAAGTGAGAAAGGTCTAATGTCTGTCCAAAGGAACAGGAATGGGTTAAACTAAACAAACGATCTGGTAAAAACATGATGCAACTCCTAAAAGTAATTTAGTCCACCCTAGTGTCAAAATTGCCTTTGGATGAGTCAGGGCTAAATTTATCACCTCCAAATGCCTACCTTTCAATGCACAACCGGTTTACTTCTCAAGCTCTCAAATCTATAGGCTGCTCAGTCCTGTGCAGCTGCCACTGTGCAGTCTCAAGATTCACGTCTCAAACTTCTCTTCATTCCTGTGTCCTTACAGTCAAATGCTATGTGGGAAACTTCTTCCTTAGCACTCTGCCAGCATATTCCAGCACTGATTTGCCCAGTGATTGCTTATCGGGTCCTATTTCAGCTTGAGTAAGAACTGTCAGAGCAAATTGGGCATGGCAGACTAACAACGAATTGCCTATAGAGGGGTTCACTGCTTGAATCTATTGTGTTGAGATCAACTTTTCAAGAAAAAAAAATCATTATGAGTGTCTGAAAGGAGAAAAGGCCCCTGAAAGGGAATGTTTGAAATGATTGTTCTCAGGAGCATGTTTTTTCCTTACTTTCTTATCTCTCACCATGTGCAGGAGGAGGTACTGAGCCTTCCTGCTCCCTTGTTCCTTTCCAATTTGGACAGAGGAACCTCCATGTCCATCTCTAACTGCACTGACGATGTGGATTCCAGTATTCAAAACTTTCCACTACATAAATCTTAATTTCTAGTAGCTACAGATCTTTCTAATTCTGGTTTTGCTTCTCCATGCCAAAATATCCTGGCTTCTATTTCAGCCTTTATAAAGAAAATAACAACTCAAGCATTCTTGTTTCAGTAGCTCTTGCAAAGCAAAGCCACCAAACTGATCTTGTCTTCCAACAGCAGCATCCAAAACCATTCTGTCGAGCAGAAGGTTAAGCATGGGACCTTGCCTTTTATCTTTTCAAAAAAAGAAGAAATCTGTCATTTTGAGTAAACTGTAGTGTACTTTTTATTTTTTCATTTATTTATTCCTCCTTGTAAATTCTAGACCCAAATTCTAGAAACAAGTGGGCAAAAATCTGTTCAGCTAATCCAGTCTGTAACCACTGGCCAACTTCTCCATCAGCAAATATTTCAAAATTTGGCATTTTGTCAAAGATTAAGCCAAAAAGCAAGCTGTCTTACTGAGTGAACACCGTCATCTTAAAAGCAAGCATCCTCAAAATCTACCAGTTGAATTTCTTAAAAGCTGAAAGTATTGTTGTGGGGAAGAAGTAGAAAGACCTTTCAAATCTACATAACACCACTTGCACCAGAAGAGCAATGTAAAAATGAAGTAGGTGTAGGAAGCCTTTAACAACATAATCACTGATAAGCATTTTACAAGAAAAGGGTGCTGATATGCTGCTGTCACCAGAATAAGTGTGACTTCTCAGCTTCATGTCACATCATCAATTATATTCATATATTGATATTGCAAAAGCATCTTTTTTTCATAGTTTTTCTTGAATGTTATAAATGGTACCAACTTCATAAGGGTGCCATCATGCAACTTTTCAACTATCTAGCAATATCAGATGTCAGTTTAAGATTGAAAAACAAGCATATGCCACTTAAACAGTAGTGAAGGGCAGGAAAACAAAATGGATTAACAAAACCATGAAAATTTGGACTCATGCAGAAATTGTCCCAGAATCATGTTTATTGATAACACAGTTCCCAGGGTTCTGGTCTTGTGTTTCACCTGAAAGGCAAGCTCTTAAGCTGCACAGTGTAAAAAATGATGATCCTTCACCACACTCTAATGTTTCCATGTCAGAAATCATAAGACTTTTGTCTAGATGATCATTTTTAGATAGGTAGCTCAACTCTTTCTCAAATGACCAGTACAAGCCTCATTCCACGTGAAGAATTCCTCACTGGGAATCTCTGTCCTTAGCAACAAACCAGATCCAGATGTGTGGCCATCAGACTGGCAGTTCTTAAACCACAAGTGATGTGCTGAGAACAATGCCAGCTTCCTGATTAGACCATTACTGGCATCATTTATAACACAAAAGATGTTTCTCCTCATCCTGTCTACTAAATGACAGCAGATCAGTCTTGTTCTTAGCACTTAGAAGGCATTTGTAAGCATGCCAGCAAAAGAATACTGTGGACTTAAATATGCCTGTTCAGTAATGTTCAGCTTCAAAATAGGAGACTAACAGACCACTTGGTTTTTGTGTCTACTCTTAGTCTGGGAAACAGCTCTTATGTTTCATAACTGCCTCCAACATCACAACAAATTGGAGGGCTTAACATTATATTGAGACACGGCTAATTGTATCTTGAATCAAAGTAAGGACATTAATCTATACAAATACAAGTAGGGTGAACCTTAAGCAAGCACATGAAGATCAATTCAGGGATTAAGAGACTATTTATAGATCATGGAAGCATTGCTCATGTGTTCACATACAGCTCTGCCAAGCAGCAAACTTTCATTGCATTATGATGCCAGCTACAAAATACCATCCCAGTACAAAACAACTTGTGTCACTCAATTTCACTGAACTAAGATGGCAGATTCTTCAGAGCATATTCCCTTTATTTGTAAATAAGTTTTGAAGGCAGTAGAAGTCAGTAACCAACTGACCAGGTAAAGATGAATGAAAAGATGAATTAAAAGCTTCATGACTGGAGCTTTTGTTCTATTTATTCATTTGCTGGGGGGCAGCTTAAACCACATATAACTGCAACTCCTTGACAGCTTTAAATCCAACCTATTTTATTTGTGAATTTCTTGCTAGTTGAGGGCATAAGACCTAATAAATAATGTTGTATTGTAACACACAGACTGCAAGGTTCACCAGGGGCAATACAATGTAGTTCATATGGTATGCACTGGGTGTCAGGAGGGCACCTGCTAATGATCTGCTGAGGATTTGGGGGAATTCCTCAGCAACAATCACACTACCAAAGAAACAAGCCAAGAGAAGGTAGTCATTAGCGTGCATTTCACTTACAAAACTGGAATATTGGTACCAAAATCATGGAGCTTCTTTTTGTATTACAGCCTGTCTCCTCAGCAATGAATAATCTCAGAAAAAGAGACATTTCAGAACGAAATTAATAGGCAGTAAAAGAGAGTATGTATGTCAGTTATACTATTTGACTTAAACTGCAAGTGGAAAGAGTGCGGCTTCTCAGTAAGAATCTTGTTAATCATGTGGAAATCAAAATGCTAGCTGAACACCTTGTTAGAAGGGGAGGAGATGTGTCCTCTGTCTGAAGTAATGTCGTGCCTTGACAGACTGCAGACATTTAGCAGCGACTGAAAAGCAAATAGTTTCACAAAATATTCACTGTTCAATTGTAAAGATATCTTGGTAGGAAGTAGTAAGTAAAAACAAAGATTTTTCTCGCATTTGCTTCTCCAACTACCCAGTAACAGAGTCTATTGTTTAAAGAGTAATAGTTTAAAAATATGTCAAAGTGTAACATTTTTATAGGGCCTGCCGTGTCAGTGTTGGAAATGCTATTTAAAATAGGTATGTGGTGACAGAATCTTCTAAGCCCTAATTAATTGGTTTCATAAAGCGTTTTCAGATAAACAATGTGAAGAATGCTATTTCTTGTATATCTTTAAAACATGTAAATGTGCACAATGAAAACTGAAAGCTACCTCCGCCGCTGGAGTGACTCAAAATTTCCATGATGTTTGTGCCAGGCGCACACATAGTATTCTAACTTAGGATTCTGGAAATGTATTCTCAGGAATATATTTATTAGCAGGAATTAGCAAGAATCACTTGTAGAAATGATATGGCAAAGAATTATAAATTTGAAAGCAATCTGTGGAAGTTGTATTATTGTCAGCTTTAGATTACAATAAATTCTCTAATAGAGGAAAAGACATCAGCTGCTCTTATTTTGGACTTTTAATCAACATTATATAGGCACTATAAAAGACATTAAAAAAAAATAAAATCCTTGCCCTTTAGTAGGGCAGCAATGTAAGACTGAATTTCTTGCATGGATCCAGTTCTCCAAAACTGCAAGGTCACATTACCTGTACACTCCAATTGAAACAGTGCAGGTTGATGCACACCAGAACGAAAACAGTAACAACCACAATAAAAAGATCAAGGAGATAACTTTATCGTTATTATTTGAGAGCATTTTTGCTATGAATTTACATATTTGAATAATTTTAATGCTAATACTAATTCAGTTATGGATATGTATGTCTGACATTCACAGCAGTAGTATGAATCAGATGTAAAAAGATTTTAAGAATGTAATTGAGCATGGAAAAGAAAAGCTGTTAAATTGTCCTAACAAGGAAGTTTAATCAGAAACAAATCCATTATTTACTCTGAATTCTTTTTCCTCCCAAAGCAGAGAAGAGATACTACCTACTTATGAGAACAATTGCTAGTCCCTGTAAAAATACGTGCCAGTGCAAAAACTCAGATTGTAACAACAAACTACATACATCATAGCAACAAACAAAAAGCTACTTAGAACATGCACAAATCTGAGTTCATGTGAGGAAAAGGAAAGGGAGGAGAATCTGAATAACCTCAGGAACAAACGATTGAAAACAGTGTGCTTTGTAACCCAAACCTTGCTGACAGATCTCACAGAACTGGCTGGGTTTAACTGGAAGGGCCTCTGGGCAAGTATTCCTGTCCCTGGGACCTCCGTGGCATCACAAGTATCTCAGAAATCCCTGCAGTTTGATCACCAAATCCTTCAGTTCTTCTTCAATACAAGTCAATTCAGCTTCTCCTCTATCCTCTTGCTGATGGGGAAAGGAATCTCAAAACAAAGTTCTTTTACGAATTTCCATAGCAAAAAAGCCACAGCATGAACTAGCTCAGGCCATTACACAGACCTTGAAATTGTGTTGCTCAAAAGCATAAACACTCCCTGACCTTCTGTTTTGCTGGCTAGCGATCAGGACAACCTTCATAGCTATATAATACAATACTGTTGAGCTTTAGTCAGCCGTTGATTTGTAGCCATTCTGTTACATGAGATCAAACAAAAGCTTCTGCTAGGGCCAATTTGAACTGCTACAGTTAGATGATCTTTCCCCCTCAGTATTAATGCCTACTATATTTCCTAGATAAAAAACTGAGCATATTAAGAAGGCAAAGGAACAGGACAGCATTTTACTGACAATCACATGTAAGACCTTTTGGGAAAAGGATTTTTTGCAATTTTTTCTAATTTGACTGGTGAATATAATTCCATGACTTCACGTTTAAAAATGGCTATGATCCATCAGATAATCGTACAGATAATGCCAAAGAAAAGCCAGCTGATTTTTAAAGAAGGAACATAGCATAAATATTACAAGGCGAAGCAAATGTCTGAGGCTTATTGTCTACATGTAGGGAAAAACAAGAAAAAAGCCACCTACATCCATCCCCCCAAAAATCACAAGAAAATGTTATTTAGTATTCAATTAGCTCTCACTTTCAAAACTTCTTGAATTAGTCCATTTGCCTTTTATCTGATAGAATTTGATAGGCATCAAGGTTGTAATTCTTCTTTCCTTTGTCTCATTTCCTGATTATTTTCCTTTTTTTTTTTTTTTTTTAAGACTCCGGATTTCTTTCATACTATTTTCATTTCTGTTCCCTCATTTTTCAGTGTCAACTTTTTTATTCCTTTCTTAGGCTGTCTCATAGGTCTTTCTTAGTTTTTCTCTCTTGCATAGCTTTCTCTTCCTCTGATCGAGGCTGCCCCAACCATTATCCTTTTTGTTCATTAGCCTTTCCCTCTTTTCTCCTCAGCCCTCTTCCATATTAATTAGCTTTCTGTAGCATGCAGCGTATTACTGACATTGTTCATGACGTGTTCACATTTTCACAAAGTTCTCTGTAAGCCGGGCAGTCACAAATGTTGGCTCCCACGTGACAAACCAACCTGTGAACGATCATAGAAAGATAGGAGAAAGATAACAGTGAAGAAAACTTACTAATGCCCAGGTCATCCCTTGACTGAAAAAAAAATACTCGCAGACAATAATGTATCCATCCACATTGTCACCATTTCCCTCATGCTTTTTTTTTCCAGTTCCCATGGCAACTGATTCATTTCATAAAAAGCTGGCACTTTATTCCCCTAAAACAAGCTCTCAAACTGGTCTCTTCAGGTTCCCCTGAATGTAACAGGTATATGGCAACGAAGCAGCAAGCTTCACAGCTTCCAGGATTTTCAGAGTCTCAGCTATTGGAGGGAATCTGGGCTTTGCCTCCTTGCCATTCCATGTGTGCCTTGAGGCAAGGAAAACACAAAGGTGCTAGTTTCGTTCTTCCAAGTCAGCAGCATGACTTTACTTTTAAATATAGCCTCTGTGCTACTTGCTGCTGTATGGTTGGTATACTATATCTTCATGTGCCCTTTATCCCATTTAAATCGCTTCCATCTTGCCTAAGGTTCCCTAAAATTCGTTCTGAGAAGCACACCGCATTTTCTTGGTCTCAGTTTTGTCCTAATAATAAACCTAAATGCAGAGAGGTGACATACTATACTCCTCTTTTAGCCACACGCTGCCATAAATGCTGACAAGTCAGGAGCTGTGACGAATACATTTCAGCTCCATAATTTAAATTGCTGCTGTATTTACACCAAAGCTCCAGCAGATGGCAAAAAGATCCACCTTGTGTTTCTAAGGTCAGCGCCTGCTCTGACAGGACAACCGAGTCTGTCTTCTCGCTTTCGTACCTGAAGCTCATAAACGTATAGAATCAGTACCCTTATTCTGTTTGTCAGAATTTGCCGAGTTAATCCACAACTTTGGGCCACTGCTGGAACGAGGATGTTAAATGCGATGGCCTCCGATGAAAATAAACGCACCCGGCCATGTGCCTTGAGGCTGTTTGGCCTCATTTGCCTTTAAGTTTTCGATGCACACACCGACTCGATTGCTTTTATACATAAACTGCACAACGCACACACCCAACAGACGTCCATATTTTAATGTTATTCCACAAATAGTTAAAAGAAGCGCCCATGCTTGTTTTGCCTGTTAATGCACCAAGACAGATCTCCACACCGCGGCACGGCACTCCCTCTCGCTTTCGCACGGCCCAGCTCGGCCCTCCGGCGGGCAGCATACCGCCGCGACACGCAGGGCAGCACCCGCCCTCACCAAACCGCCTACGGACACAACCCGCTCCCTCCCGCCGCCCACACGCGGACATGGCCGCCCCCGCTGGGCGAGAACGGTTCCGTCGCGCGCTTGCGCAGAGAGGTCGCGGCGCATGCGCAGCGAGCTGCTGACGTCGCGGCGCGCGGCGGAGATGCTCGTGCCGCCGGCTGAGTGAGGGTTCGGCCCGGCGCGGCCCCTCAGGGCGGTGATGGCGGCCGCCGCCGGCGGTGCGCCCGTGGAGGCGCCTCCCGCCGCCACCGGTGCCTCCGCCGCCGCCACGAGCGGTGCCGCCGCCGCGGAGAGCGGCGCGGTGCTGCAGCGGGAGCCGCTGTACAACTGGCAGGCCACCAAGGGCTCGCTGCGGGAGCGCTTCGCCTTCCTCTTCTCCAACGAGCTGCTGAGCGACGTGCACTTCGTGGTGGGCAAGGGCAGCCCGCGGGGCGGAGGAACCGGGGCAGCGCCTCCAGGCCCCGGCCAGCAGCGCATCCCCGCCCACCGCTTCGTGCTGGCGGCCGGCAGCGCCGTCTTCGACGCGATGTTTAACGGCGGCATGGCCACCACCTCGGCCGAAATCGAACTGCCCGACGTGGAGCCCGCCGCCTTCCTGGCGCTGCTCAGGTCAGCCCCGGAGCCGGGAGGTTCGGGTTGGCCGTCTGCGCTGCTCGGCCTCGGCCGGGAGCGCCGCGCATCCTGCCCGCGCTCCGGCCGCAGTCGGGACGAGGGCGCTGCGTCCTGCCGGCGGCCTGCGGGCTGCTGCCGCTCCCCGCGCTGCCTTCCGCGAGAGGAGCGGCCTCGTCGGGCTTTTCGATGATGTAATTGCGGTGCGGTGATGGGATTTAGTGACTCGGTAATCTCCGTTGTCGCTGCCCGACCGCCGAGCAGCGCCGGGAAGGAACTGAAACTGTCGTGCTGAGCTTTTCATTTCATTTGATAGTTTGCTTTGAAAATGTACTCGTAGAATCCTAGAATATTCCAAGTCGGAAGGAACCCGTGAGAATCATCACATCCCACTCCTGGCTCCATGCAGGACCGCCACTTCTCTTGCAGTGAACTTTTTATATTTCAGAGGCAGAGCAAATTGTATCACTTTACCAAAGTAGTTGACATCCCTTTTGAAGTCAACACTTTTCAGATACCTTTGGCTGGAGAGAGCACACTGCAGAACGCAGTTATCTGGTCTGATGCACAAGTCACACAAGTGAGAGCAGGAGTGCAGTGATGAGGAAAAAGCATGCAAAACGGGTACTGATTTCTGATTTGACCACAGTAGGTTCTGTTACTTCTCGTGCCCACAAACCTGTCTGCATTTTGTTTTTACCCAGCATAGTGGTAAATAATCGTAGACACAGTTACTCGTAGTTTCTCTGTGCATCAGGCTTGTTGCTGAGGTGTGGTCATACAACTCATCTGCTCAACGTTAGGATTTTTTTTTTTTGCTTGGCAAAACTTCTCTAAAATGCACTAAGCAGATTTCCGTAATTAACATTTAGAAAATAGCAATATTATTGCCTGGAAGGAAATTTGTAGTGTCTCTAAACTGTAATGGAAAGAAAATAGCTTTCTTTTTTTGTTTTGAGGTGAGAACAGTGAGAAGAAGAATCACACAGTGCTTTAGCAATTAGGGAAACAAGGTTTGCAGCAACTGATTTTGTTTTAAGAAAATCCACAGAATGGTGACTGTTGCTTAATAGCAAACAAACTGTATTTTCTGCTTTCATAGCCAAGAGGGAGTGGCAAAATGTAAGGTGAGGGGTTGGTGCTGAGTAGTGGGAAGTTGTCTTCCAAGCAATAATGGTTTCAAAGGTTAGAAGTAAGTCACTGTGACGTGTGTGTGTGTAGATATATAAAAGCCACCAGCAGTGAGAAGTTGATATAATGAGAGACGCTTTTTTTGATTAAAAGCAGAAGCACAGTAGCAGGAGAGTTCTGAGTAAGGCTAAGAAGTAGAAGTGAGTGCAGAGTCGCTGTTAGAAGCAAACAAAAGCCACCTTGTGTTTGCAGAGCTGGTAATGGCCAGGGGACTTGTGTAAGTACGATTATACTTGTATCGTGTCTAAACATCACCAGACTGATGGACTGCTAGAATGGCTGAGGTTTGGTGTTGTCTTTGGTATGGAATGCTTGGCAGCTTTTTAGTACGAGCTTCAGTATTTTATAGAGTGCTCTTGCTCTGGACTGGAGCCTTGATACATATACACCAAGCTAACACTGGAGTAAATATAACACGTTTGTTAGAAAGATACTTGAGATCTTCAACACAGACTGCTACTGGACTTCTGTGCCCATATATGCTGTTTTTAATGTACACCAACTGTAAGACAGCCTGTTTTTTTCTCGCTGTTGGCCATTAAAGTACTGAAGCAATGCAAAAACTGTTGGAGATAATTTACTAGTGGCTAGAAACTGAAGAATTTTAACACCTCATAGTCACCAGGTGATTTTGACGACCCTTTCAATTTTTCTGTTGGATATATTTATTCACAATTTTGTATTGGCTGCAGTTGCACCCTTTTTTTTTACAGGAGAAGTGATGTTCAACCCCACTGCGCTGAGTGGAGGAAGAACAGCAGCATTAACACAAAGTCGTGCCAGTTCAGGCATGCCATGAATGGAAGTGTCAACAAAGAGATGGAGCTCTTGGCTCATGAGCAGGGAGGTTTTTACAGAGAAGACACACCTAGAGTTCTTTTTTATGAGCAGATGAATGCATCGTGATTATCCATCCATATACTAAAAGGAACCAGGATTATACAATAAGCACAATGCACTTTATTACCATACATAACAGTTCTTATAGCTACCTTTGGGCTTGGCAGATCCGTACTTTTTAGTAATTGCAGAGGACTTCCGGCTGTGAAAATTGCAGAGAAGTATTGGCATTGTCAAAAACTTGAAGTATTGAACTTGAAAGAGTGAAGACAAAGAAGTCCTGGTTATGTGACATTCTTAAAATCTTTGGGCAGTGCATAGTGTAAGTTTTCTTAGCTCAGAAGTCTGCACTGTCACATACCCTGTTCCCATCGGTGCTTATGCCAGTGTTGGTCCATGGCTAGAAAGAGATGGTGAGGTCAACGTGATGGATTTGATGCTGTGTGACTTTCTGTTATCAGAACTTTAGCTACTGAAGTCCCATTAGTTTTGCTATTGACGCACTTCTGGTTAGGGAGTGTCTCCTTAGTGTGTCCAGGCATGCACAGCAGGAGAGAGATGGGAGCATAGAGCTTCAAGCGTGTCTTCCATGGGATGACAGAACGTCCTGTGGCTAACAGAACACACTTGAATGAAAAGCTTGTGTGCGTATTCACTGTTACCACATTTGAATTCCTCTATTTTGGCTGTGTAGTTGTATTTTGTGTGTCGATTGGATGGGGCAAAAGCCTGCGAAACAGGGAAAAGAAGCATTGGAAAAGAGCAGGTTGGAACTGTACCCTAATTCTCAAGGAAGTACAGAAAGTGAACCAATCCATACATTGGCTGCATGTTGTACACACTTCAGGAATAAAATCAAAATTGTGTTGTAAAAACAATTTGGTGATTTAACTTTTTTTTCCCTTTGTTAGATATAATGCAGCTTTTTTGCAATCCGTTAATTTTTGACTCACATAGTTTTGACTCCAAGTTTCATAATGCTATAAAAGGAAGATTAGGACTTCTTGAAGCAGGCTTTTAAAAATCTTAAAACCAAAATCTTGATGTGCTTTTCTGGTATTTAATAAAATGCACAGAACTGCATGCATGGATCAGCTTTAAATGTACTGTCTGAAATGCTAGCAACACAATTCACCTTTAGTTAAACTCCTTTCTAAAAGCTTTGGTGTAAATTTGGTTTAAAGAATTAGATCTCCCCCTGCTGCACTGTGAGCCTGTTGCTTTCACAGGTTACTTCTGTTAAACACAAAGTGATTGTTATTGCATCAGAACCTATTTCTTCCATCTCAGCTTATTGTTTCCCGTTTATTTTTAGGAAGTCTGAAAAGAAAATACAAAGAACTGCAAAGAAAAGACTTGCCCTTTGTTGTGCAATTCATGCATTCAAAAACATGTCCTGGTTTATTATATTTAATCACCTGTGTTTGTTGGGAGCAGAACCATGTACCATGGATAAATGTCTGTAAATCTGATGAAATATTGATAAGGTTATCTTCAATGTCATCTGTCATTGTAAGAAAGGTTATTTTTAAGAAATCGTCTCTTCCATACAGAGCCTCAAAACAAAGCTTATCTCACCTGGTCTCAAGTAACAGCTGTTCAGTATAGAGGGGTTTGTGCCTGTTTTTATGGAAACTTTTATCCTTTGGTTTGCTTCTTTATGCAAAAATTTCAACAAATCGTGCAGCCTCAAACAGTGCAGAGAAGCCAAGGCTTTTCTTGTTGCTGCCTGCAGCAAGAATAGAAGAGTCAAGGTCATCTCTTAGAATTGTACTCCCATTTCCTTCTGAGCATTAGAGAATGGTGACTGACACAAGGCACACAGTTATCACATCAGATGTTGACACTCTTTTCAAGAGTTGCAATGAAGCTAATGTGCATTTCAGTAGATTGAGATAAGTAATACAGCCATGGAGGGTTATGTGTTGATATGTGCACCTCAAGATGTGTTTTTATTATATATATTTGTATATTGATTTCTAGGTTTCTTTATTCAGATGAAGTTCAAATTGGTCCAGAAACAGTCATGACTACTCTTTACACTGCAAAGAAGTATGCAGTTCCAGCCCTGGAAGCACACTGTGTAGATTTTCTAACGAAGCACCTCCGAGCAGATAATGCCTTCATGCTCCTCACTCAGGTAGGTAAATTTAAGCTTATTTTGGTTTTCTATGAAAATTAGTGTTTGGGGGGAAGTGAGCATATAGTATTACTTCACAGTGGGTTTACCATCACATAATCTAATTTTTGTGTGAAAATAATTTTGTTGTTTTGTTGGCATTTTTACAGACTTTCTTGGCTTCTAGTGATATTAATGTAGAGGAAGAAAAGAATAAAACCTTTTTTGTTGTTAATATATGATGTATTGGGATGCTTCAGATGGGTTCAGTTTATTAAGCTTATGTGAATATCTCAATTGGTTGTTTGTTTTTTTGTTAAGACAGTTTACTGTGACAGATTTGGTGTCTACTTCTTAAAATTATATGAAATGAAAAATGCAAACATGAAGGAAAACCCAGATGGAGTATATTTTCAATTATGTACTCCTCTTGGAATTTAAGTGCCCTGGAAGATAGAACCACAAGGTGTAGAGAAATCATCCTGTTTTATTCTAGACCTATACTAGATGAAAAAAATACTTGCTTACTAGAATTAGTAGCTTATCAGCAGGATGCTTGTAGCAGCAAATTAACTGAAGATGTACTTTACTTTCTTAGGCTCGTTTGTTTGATGAGCCTCAGCTTGCTAGTCTTTGTCTTGATACGATAGACAAAAGCACTATGGATGCAATAAGTGCAGAAGGATTTACTGATATTGATATAGGTAAGTTCCTTCTTGTGTCTTAAGCATTAAACTTCCCAAAGGAATCATGCTGTTGTGTTGCTACACACTGTTTCTCTTTTCAGGGTTGCACAAATTGGACGCAATGTATAGAATTTGTGTTTAAAAAAAAAAAAAAAAAAAAAGGAATCTAAAATGGTTTGAAATTCTGCTTGTAATTCTTCTGGTTTCAATGTTTTTTCTTTTACAAAAAGTCAGCAGTGATAAATCAGTTTAGTTAAATTTGATTGTTACTGTGTCTCTATAACATTTCACTTCAGTTCATCTAGATTATGTCTCAAACTCAGCCAAAAGGAAGGCATTCCAGCTGCTTCAACATCTTGTAAAGTCGCTGTTAACTTGTGTTCAGTGGACTGATACCCAGACTGTGAATGTTAATCTCTACTCTTGATAAATCTCAAATCCAGCCTGCATTTCTGATATATATTTCATGACAGCAAACATGGCTTGCTCAAATACAGGGCATATAAAAACTTCTGAAGACACCAGGTTCAGAATGCAAAACCAGCTTTTTAGATTCATCATCTATGATGAACTGAGAGGAAAACTTGGACAGACTGAATGTTGAATGGCCTATAGAATTTTTTTTTTTTTTGCTTAAATTGTTTATGGAATGCAACAGTGAATAAGAAGTACAGGAGAAGCTGCTCCTGTAAAATGCATGCACCTTTCCTCCCACCCTGTGTTCCTCCTTCAAGCTTTGCGGGAGGCAAATGTGTCAATGTTTAAAATCCTTTTCATGCATGTTTAAACTGGCTGTATGTGCACCACTGCTTTGTGTGTCTGTAGTTGATGCAGACTGGCAGACAGGTACTTGGATGAGAATGTGACAGTGCTGTCATAGGTGATTTGGTTTTTTTCCTAGTGTACATTAACATCATGTTAACACTTTACATGATTGCTGCCAGTTTTGATCTTGCCATAACTTTAGAAATTCTGTATTAAGATTACTTAAAATATGTAGAACTTGTTCGGATGAATAGTGACGTACATCTGTTAACATTTTTTCTTTAGACACATTGTGTGCAGTTCTAGAAAGAGATACCCTTAGTATTCGAGAAAGTAGACTCTTTGGAGCTGTTGTTCGTTGGGCAGAGGCTGAATGTCAAAGACAACAACTGCCTGTGACATTTGGAAACAAACAGAAGGTCCTTGGAAGAGCTCTTTCCTTAATCCGTTTTCCATTAATGACTATTGAAGAGTTTGCAGCAGGTAAGTTTTGGGATTCTTTGTCTTACTGTTAGACCATAGCTCTGCACTGCTGGTCTGAGTGTTGAGTTGCTTAATGCTCTATTGTGTTATTAACACCTTACTAATAAGCATTGTGATGCAATCTTAAGGAAAGCAAAACATCTTGTATATAATATACCCTGGCTAATGGAAAATATTAGCATCATCCTTGGTTTGCAGATAAATGTGGTTTGAATACAACAGTTGGAGTAGTTCTTAGAATTACCTTAGAAGTTTTTTCTTTTTGCAGGCCCTGCTCAGTCAGGAATCTTGTCAGATCGGGAAGTAGTAAATCTTTTTCTACATTTTACTGTCAATCCTAAGCCAAAAGTAGATTATATAGACCGACCAAGATGTTGCCTCAGAGGAAAAGAATGCAGCATTAACAGGTTCCAACAAGTGGAGAGTCGCTGGGGCTACAGTGGAACAAGTGATCGCATCAGGTATGGCTTTGGAAACTATTTGAACGAGAGACAGAAGTGTGGGAAGAAAGGCAGGGTATTACTGAATTTCTGCTTTTTGGCAGAAGATATAGTAACAAACATGTATCAGAGAACCAAGTTCAAAAGTCTGGAGTCCTGGAGTGTTTGCTGCATATGCAGTTTTGAAATACTAAGTCTTGATCTGTTTTTACTCCAGTAATACTTAAAAAAAAAAAAAATCAGGTTATTAATTTATTTTTAAAGCCCAGTGGCAAAATGTCACATTATAAAGCTGATACCTTAATAAGGTGGGGCTTTTCCTTACTATTGACATTTCAATGCAGAACACTATTGAAAATATGAATGCAGTGCTATTTCTTGGTTAGCTTTCTACACTACAGTGCGAGTCTTTCTTGCTTGTCTGGGAACAAGTTAACAGACCCATCACTGTTGCTTAGATTCCTTTATTGGCTTCTGTTTTACTAGGTTCACAGTTAACAGAAGAATTTCCATAGTGGGATTTGGATTATATGGATCTATTCATGGACCCACAGACTACCAAGTTAATATACAGGTACAGTGTATTCTATATATGCTTATATAAGCAGAAACTATGCTTAATACAAAAGGTTTGGAGTATATTTGGATAGAGTAGGAGCAGTCTGATAGGTCAGGAGTCTACCCTGTTTTAATCCCAACAGTCATAACTGGATGATCGGGGAAACGTAAGAACAGTATAAAACTTACCTTCCTTTTCAGTCTATTCTTGAGTCATTTTCAGAATAGGTATTTCTTAGGGCTGGTTTGGTCTTTCAGTTTGGTAACTCCCAGTGAATTGTGCTGCAGAATACTCCTATGGTCTAACCTCAAATTCCTGCAAGTTGTCTGTAACTGAATTTCACAGCTTTACAATCGGTTCAGTTGTGCATTAAGTCTGTCCTCTTCATAATGTTTCTAGTAATTCAGGAAATAATTTTGCATTTGTCATTAGCAGCTGTCAGAAATTACTGACATATGTAATGACTGCCAAAAAAGTCTGCTAAAAAAGCCCACTGTGTCATCATGAAGGTACTAGAAAAAAGATAAGATGGCACTGTGTTACTTCATGAAAGCAGGACATGCTCGCATCTTGGGTCCTGTGGGAAGTATTGCTCTCTCACTGTAAAGTGCCGTAGGTAGTAATACTGCTTTATGAAAGTGTGACCAGAAATGCTAGGACACCTTGCGTTTGTAGGGGAGGAAGTAATGAGCAGAGGGGAGCAATACTTGTGAGAGCGGTGGGTAAAGTATCCTTCTTTTGGATCTGATCGTGTTTGAACGTGTGCATTCACCTATGGCAGACTCCTGAGAAGGTTGTAGAAGAGAGGTGTGCACTAAATCTTCCCTACTGAGATAGTTCTGGATGGTGGGGGAATGGAGCTCAGACTCTTATTTTAGCTTCTTTTGAGCCAGCTTCCTTATTTTCCTTTTTGAAGTTCAGCACAGCTGTGGTAGATTTGATTTTGTTGTTCGTGTAGGAATGTTGACTCTGAGTATATTATGGACACTGTTACATAGTGTTTCCATTATGAAATTTTAAATCTGATCCTGCTAATCACTCAGTACCAAATGAAGGGTTGTGTTTCTTCCTACTGAGCAAGTGGTGAGCAAGCTCATGAAACGATCAGTGATAGTATCTAAAAATGTCCCCCCTGCTTCGTGTCCTGATGTGACACTTGCCCAGTCTGAGAGGCTAGTTCAAGACGCCACTAAAACTGTATTTCCTGCTCCTGTAGCCTGTCTGATCTCTCTTAGGACGTTGTGCTGAGGATTGCCTACTAGTAATGTTGATCCACCACTGTATCCTCCCCTTCCAAGTATGGAATTTCAATCCATTTGAATTCTCTTACTGAGTTTAGCTTTGGTTTGATTCTAAGCTTTCTAACAAAGTTTTAACTTTCTGCAGCTGCACTGTTACTCTGTGCTGTGCGTGTCAAAGCCTGGCATTACAACACTGCATTGATTTACTGGGTGTGTGGAAAAATTTGTGAAAGAACCTGTGACTTCAGTTAGGAACAGACACTCCCCATCTTATTTGTCCCCACCTTATTTGATAGACATCTAGTATTTGCTGGTAATTCTGTTTCAGTTTATTTCTTCATGTTGTATTTAAAGGGCAGTTTGTCTTCTGCTTCCTGTTTGATGCTTACTGCTCTGTTTTGTACTTAAGGACAGGAATTCTGTGCTGCCTACCAGGTTAAATCACACCAGTCTGTTATGTTAAAGGAATATTACTTCAATATTAGAATTGTTAGTATTTCTTTTGATTGCGGATGGAAAAAAAGACCATGAAACCCTGTTTCAGGGAGCATACCTTGCCTGAAAGAAGGACTTTGTTGTTGTTGTTGTTGATAGTTTTTAGTGGAATAGTCATTAGAAATGTGCATGTTACTATAAAGCTCTGATATCCTACTTCTCCAAGAAATGTTCAGCAGTGTGGATTAGAAATGGAATGAGAAGTGTGATATCTGCTGTTTGTGGTGTCCTGGCTAGTGACTCCTGTTTGCCAGTAAAACTGAAGGCAAAAGAAATATGAGATGTGAACATAAAGACATAAACAGTGTAAAGCATGGAAGAACAAGTCCCTGCTTTATTCTAAGAACACGTCATTGACTGTTCATCTGTAAAATCTTGTTTACTGAATGAGCCACAGCCAGTGAAACATTTAGGTCCTGCCTCATGCGCTTCTCTCATGCGGGCTGTGTAGGTGTGCAAAGATCAGCAAATCTAAGTTACAGGATCACGTGTAGATTATTAAGGTCAAATGCTAAAGGTTTAAGAGCTATTTATCTCCTGTCAGACAAAGCCTTTAACCTGGTTGGTGTGGCACTGTGGGCTAGATTGGGCATACAGAATGGACAGCCTGTGTAAAACTCAGAATCTGTGGCTCAGCACAAGGCCGGGTCAGCCCTCACAGTATTACTGTTAGGAAATTA
This sequence comes from Centrocercus urophasianus, assembly GCF_019232065.1. Classification (NCBI taxonomy): domain Eukaryota; kingdom Metazoa; phylum Chordata; class Aves; order Galliformes; family Phasianidae; genus Centrocercus; species Centrocercus urophasianus. Next base: position 8,728,369 of record NW_024884789.1, read on the forward strand.
AAGCTACCTTTTAATCTGAGGTGCACTGTTGTTGTAATTAAACTGGGTGGAATAGGCAAGTGTTTTCTTGTAATGTTCCAGTGTGCATACAGTGAGAGCCTTTTGCAAGTTTGTAAATGTAAAAGCACAGTTCTCATGTTTTTCTGCAGATAATTGATTATGAGAAGAATCAAACTCTAGGACAAAACGATACTGGATTTAGCTGTGATGGAACTGCCAATACATTCAGAGTTATGTTCAAAGAACCTATAGAGATTTTGCCAACAGTTTGCTACACAGCCTGTGCAACATTAAAAGTAAGAATGCTTAACAGTATAAAGTAAAACATTATAGTAATGCAAAGGTTTATCTTTTATCTGTTTCGTGATGGGAATGTGTCGTCTTGGGGTCTTATTCTTGGTGTTGTGTGGAAAGGAGGCAGTAGCTAAACTGTGTGGTAACTTTTAAAGCTGCTTTCTCTTTGTTCTGTGCACAGAATTTATGACTGGATCCTGTGTGACTTCCCACTTACAGGAGTTAAAATAAATCCTAATGGAAGTCACTGTGGATCTGTGTGGGCAAATGCACTATTTGGAATATTTAATCTGGCAGCTGTCTTTATCAAAACTTGTTTGATTTCTTTTGTTAAGGACCAGTTGTAATCAAAAAGACAGAGCTTTCTTTTCTTGCTTTTATATGCCAACGCTAAAATAGAGGAAAACAATGATTTGTCCTAGGAAAATTGACTCATTCAATGTTTTCTGTAAAAAATTTTTATAAATAAAATTATTTTAAAGATAATTCCCTGTTCAGAAATCAAAGTCAAGTGGATTGAAAAAAAAAAAAAAGTGCTGCATCTGAAGTGGGAGAATAAATGAGAATATAGACAACTTGTATGACAAGGAGAAGTATGAGAAAACGTTTATTCATTATTAGTGGGATAAAACCAAGTGGTTTAGATCTACTGTCAGAGAAACCTTTTTTATTTAGACTTAAAGAATCTGTTTCTGTTATCTGTAACTTGTTATGCAACTTCTGTTATGTGGATACAAACATTTTTACTGTTAAAATGATTTAAGTCAGTGGTGTTTAAGCTTCAGTATTGTATGGGTCGTGCTTGCATTTCCATTCTGCTGCTAATCTCTTGCTGTTTTTCAGGGTCCTGATTCCCACTATGGAACAAAAGGATTGAAGAAAGTAATCCACGAATCTCCTACTGCTAGCAAAACATGCTTTGTGTTTTATAGTTCGCCAGGTAACAATAATGGTACATCGATAGAAGATGGACAGATTCCAGAAATAATATTTTATACATAATTTCATACGATCATCTACATGTCAGCATATCAGTGGACTTTCAGGGTCACCCCTAGTGAGCTAGGCAGTGCTGTGAAATGACCTGGATGTGTAAAAGCGGAACTGACTTGTTTGAGAGGTACCAGGAAAGCGATTTTATCTGCGTCGTGGTTGGTGGAACCTAATTTAACTTTTCCTTTTAACAAAGTGTGCAGTAAGTACTCTGTATACTGAAGATTGTTTTGAATGGTATGTTGTGATTTAATGGCTTTGTATTTTGAACCCTTTGTTTCTCATACAGTTGAATTCATTTCTTGAACTGGAAAATACGTACTGGTTATGAATTTCATTTGCACCTTTTCCTCAACTCATCTAACAAAGACAGTGCCTCTGCTACTGTACTCCCAGCTTGCACTTCTCTGTAAAATAACCTTGGAATGACCCTGTGGACATGAAATACTACTATTTTTTTTTTTCCAAGTACATCAGCAAAGCTGGATTCATATTGCTATCAGTGGTGAGTTGTTGAATGAGTCCTGGAGCGTTGATGAACTTAGAACTCCAGGCAGTATCTGCAGCTGCAGTGAAGAAATGCTATAGCAAATCCTGCAAGGAATGGGTCTTTCCAGAATCTCTTTTAATTAAGAAGGGCTGTTTTGGAACATAGAGCTGGTTATGGAAATAGCCACTGTATATACATATGTGCCTATAAGAAAATGTACAATGTGAAAACGGGAATACAAGCCTTGTTATGATATTATTTTGACTGGGCAATAATCTAATACTAAAGAATTATTATCAGCTGTGGCCTATTTGCGTGCAACTTGCTCTGCGGTCATCTGCTGCAGGCCATGGAAGACATCGTTTCCGGTCGGGTTCCTCCGCGTGGAGCGGCTGTGCCGCGCATGCGCAGCAGAGGGGCGGGGCTAACGCCGTTCCCGGAAGGGCCGCGCCGAGCCATGCCGGCCCTGGCCGGCTTCCGTCAGCGGCTGGCGGCACCGCTACGGGCCCGCGGCGGGGCCATGCCCCGGAAGGTGCGGGCGGGACGGCCGAGACCGGAGCCCAGCGCTTCGCGCCGGCCGTCCCCACGCCCGTTTCTCTCTTTCAGGGAAAAGCGGCCGGGAAGGAGCCCGCCGAGCCCGGCGCCGCCGCGGGGCCGGTGCTGGCAGCGGGCGACGGCGGCGTCAGGGTTTCGGTGCGCGCCAAGCCCGGCTCCCGCCGCAGCGCCGTGACAGGTGGGCTTCGCCGGGCCGGGAGCGCGGAGCGGGGCACGCGGCGCGGCACGCGGCGCCGTGCGGAACTGCGGAGCGCGTGGCCGGGCGGAGCCGCGCTATCGACTTGCGTTCGGATGACGAGCGGCTCTCTTTCGCTCTCCTGCACGTAACGCCGTCCGCACAGCCGGCTGCTCGCGCGCGGATCGGAGCTGTGTTTCGCACAGGTGCGCGGCGCCCGCGCTGCCAGTGGCTGCGGGTCTTGGTGGCGTAAGGCGGCGCTGCGCCCGCAGCACAACGGGGAGCCTCAGCGCTGCGCCCGGTAGCTGCGGTGCCGGAACCGGTTACGCGCGACTGTCCGACGCTGCGCTTTGTGCTGGAAGCATAGAGTTCTGCGCTGCCAACAGCTTTAAGGGCTTTAAAGACGCAGAGTCGCCCGCAGATATGGGAGTTGGTGGGGTCTTAAATTAAGATGCTTTTGAAAGCATGAACATCCATTTCTAGGGAATGACAGTTAGGCACTCTGAACGCTTGTTCCGTTCCTCGTTGTAGATGTGACAGCCGAGGCGGTAGGTGTGGCTATTGCTGCACCGCCTTCAGAAGGGGAGGCGAACGCGGAGCTGTGCCGCTACCTTTCCAAGGTGCTACAAGTGAAGAAGAGTGACGTTATTTTAGAGAAGGTACTTTTTTTTTTTTTTTTTTCTTGCTTTTTTGCTTTTTTTTTCCTTTCAGTCTTATTCTGTTGCGCTGTAAATTCGAGGCTCTGGAATGTTATTCATCGAGTACAGCAAACTCAGTCCAAATGGCACTTGAAAAGCTTTCAATTGACTTAACAGGGTGATTCGCTAAGGAAAGAAAACTGGGATAAGAAGAACCACAGCTGATCTTGAGATCTTTAATCAAAATAGTTCTAATTATGTGTTTTCAAAAATGTATTTGGACGTGCCTTCTGTGGCTCTTAAAGAGCCTTTTGTTTCCATTTCAAATTCAGCTCACGTAATTTGTGCTTTGCAGAAAAGGTGCATTTTAGGGAAAAAAAATTGCATTCATTTTTTGAAGGCGCTTCTGTATTTTCTGACAAGTACCTGTGGCACACAAGTAGAGTGTATGGAAACATCACTGTCACGGCTGGGCCTTAGGAATTTCTTCACATGAGCTGTGTTGTGTGTTGACATGTGTTGACTATGTTAGGTGGAAACTGTTTTATTCATCACGCTGAATAAATAATTAATTTCACTTTGTGAAGGTGAGGACTCAATGAAAAATGGTGCCTCTTATTTTTCTATAATTAATGCACTAGTTGGAGAAGTCTTTTAAAAGATGGCCAGGGCAGTATGATCAATGAACTGAGCCCTGCTTTGGGGAAAGGTAGAGGTGCTGAGGTTTGATTCTTTCTTTCCTGACTCCTGGGTAAATTCTTTAATTCTGCCAACATTTTACAAATTACAGTTTTCCTGCCTTGAGGAGTTGTTCAGATTTAATTAATAAATATAAATGCTAAGCAGAGCTAAGGATGAAAGGGACCAACATTTTCTGACCTTCTTAACTCAGTCCTCCAGTGTCCACATAAGTACAAGCTAGTGTTTGTTTTCCTCAGACCACTGTTTGTTCTTGGTGGAGCACTGTGTCAAAGTTTGTACTTTATTTGTGTCTTTCCATTCTGATCTGCTAGGTGCACACACTGAGTGGTTTTTGTACTGGTTGCTTTCTGCTGTGTGCTACCTTGCTTCGTGATAACACTGACAAAACAATCCAGTGTGGCGTGGTTTGGTATAATACCAGGCTTACCACGTTTCTATCCAAAAGGCTTGATTTTCATTATCAACTGTCGAGGCTGCTTTAAAGGACTATTTTTCATTTTTAAATTCTTGCCTTATTTCCACATGGCAGGGTTAAGACATTTTTCTCCTTCAGGAGGTTCCAAATGGATCTTCCAAACTTTTTATTATGCATAGATCAAAATGTAGCACGTTTGTTTCTCTTGTTTTTACTGAATCCTGGCAAATGTGTAGCTTCAGGCAAAATGAAACGAAGTTGCATGTTTGCCAGTTCCAATGCAAAACAGCAATTTTGTCAGTAATATAAAAACATGTCAATGATATTTAAAATAACAGCTATTTAAATCCAAATATCTTATATGCTATATACAGTGCAGTTTGTTGTCATTTAGTGGATATTACCAAGTGGAGAGTTCAGCTTAAGAGTAACTAATACTCTGTTGGAGGCAGTGCTGAAAGATCCAAAAGTCCACATCTACCAAAAGTTTGTGGTAACTCTGTAAAACCTCAAACAAGATACAGTTGGAATTTTGCTTCTAGCTAATACAGTAGAATAATGGAAACTTGCTTTTTGTTCTAGCCTATAAGAAAGGCATTATTTCAGGGCATGCTCTGGGAACTGTAGCTGTTTTTAAAAGGAGAATAGAAAAGACATCGCTTTCGATCTTTAAAATAACAAGAAAGGATGTTGATGAACCAATTCTGAAGCCTGTTAATTCTGCATAGCTACTCACTGAGAATTATTTTAAGTATCTATGTGATATATTGGCATCACAGCTTCTTTGAAATGCGTGTTTGGTGGTGATTCTCTGCAAGATGATTTCTGTGTGTTTCTAATGCAGGGTGGTAAATCACGTGATAAAGTGGTGAAGATTTTGGTATCGCTGACACCAGATGAAGTATTAGAAAAACTGAAAAAAGAAGCTTCCACTTGACCTAAAACAAGAGTGGAAAATGGAACAATGTTATGCATCTTGGTGAACAGAATGATGTTTTTTTCTTATGTAAATTGGTCCTTCTGGGAATTTGGATACTGACTGGGAAAAGTTATACTCCTCTGCTCCTTCTTTCTTTGTTACTGGCACTGCTGTGTAGCTGAACTGTTCATGTAGGTTTGGTAGGAAAAGTGGTGTTTACAGAGGCTCTGTGTCTGCTTCTGTCAGTAACACTTGTCTTCTTCCCTGCTCTCTCAGGGTTTCTGAATGCAGCAAAATTTGGTTCATAAAGTAGAAGGCTTGGAGTGATGGGCTTCAAAGGCATCAGTACAGTGTGAAGCGCAAAACAGTCTGGGTGGTACAGACCCTGGAAGTGTTCTCTTTAATATCTGGTGGCAGGTGTTGGGTGCAGTTCCACACTATGCTAAATATGTGTATCTAAAATTAATGTATTTAAAGCTAATGTATATACTGTGGTTGGTCATCACACAGGCAAGCTAAAACCAGAATTACTAGTCTGTAATTAGTTACCTGAAAAGCAGAGCTATAATTGTGGTAGCTCTACAAAACGTATCTCAAATGTAATGACTTTTTAATAAAAGAGCAAAAAAATATTACCAAACTTTGTTTTGTATTTGTATTTTTAACAAAAACATTATTTCCCAAGTGTTAGGTACTAGAACATTACTTTAAACAGAACTATTATGCATTTTTTCTCCAGTTTAAAAATGAGCATCATCCTACCCTGTAGCAAAACTTGTGGAGCCATGGGTAGAACAGAACAAGAGATCTGAAACACAATGGACAACTGTAGCCCAGTCTTAAGGGTAGTGAGAAAACTGAACTTTTCTTCTTAACGTGGTTCAGCGGTCAGAGTAAGAGTTCAATGTATGAGATAACACATGCATCTGGTAGGAATTTGCTTTTTCATCTGAGTCACCACTGATGTCTGAAATTGTTTTATCTTTACTACAATTGCCATATTTTACACATAAGGAAATACATCTGTATATTTAATACCTACAGTAAAAAAAAAAAAAAGTACTAACGTTACATATATGAAAGTTACAGCTCAATTCCTCTAGCTAGTCTCATCTGCTGCAAACTGGAGCTCACAGGTTCCATTTTTCATTGTTGAAAAGCTTTTGTTTTTTTGAATGTTCTGCTTCCTATTATCCTAAATATTGCAACGATCATTTTTGGAGTCGGAGAACTAACATTTGTCACCTCCATGAAGGTATCTTATTTTAGGAGATTTTATGAAAAATCTTGTTTGGACTGTTTGGGGAACTCACTCTAAATTGTGACTGGTATTTGCTTAATGTTTTGCAGCTGAGCTGCTTATTTTCTCAGCCTTATGGCCAGCCATACATTGCCTTACTTGCATTTGCTTTTCAGACCATATGGGCCTATGTCTATGTACTGTTCTGTCAGCTTTGGTTTGCAGCTCGTTGCCATTTCATCTCTTCTTGCCCAGCAGAGGGGTGCCATGTCCTGCAGAAAAGTCAAAGCAAGCAAAAAGTAAACGTTCATGGTTGGTTGGTTGTTCTTGTTTTGATTTTATTTGTTTCTCAAGCTTCTGTTTACCATGATGGGAAACAGCAATGCGAAGATGGAGGAATCCTGCTTTCCTAGCACTGCATCCTGAGATGAATGCTACAACAGCTGTTATACAAATTTCTCCAGAAGCTGGTGCCATGTGTTACATGGCATGTACTATATGCTGTATTGAAATACAGTGTTATGCTTTACTCCAGACCCTGATGGAGCTGGGAGCTGGGTAGGCAGGTGTAGTGTCTAAGGTGCGTTGGTCGTTGGTGGTTATCTACAAAAGTAACCAGTTTAATGTTTTGATTTCCTCTCTGCTTTTGTTTGGCCTGCTCTGGGAGCAGCATGGCAAAGAAAGCCTTCATGTAATGAAAACAGAACTTATTTGGTATTACCAATCTAAATTATTTCTGAAGGATAATATAAATAACTCTGGAGTTGCTGTGTCTGAGGACCTCTTACATCAAAGTTTTCATGTAGTCTCCCTGTTATAAGTATAATATCTGAGTCCCTGATATGTTTGTCCTGATGACTTGCCTGGGAGGCAGGAAGATATTGCATGACACAGCAAAGAGGCACAGTGGAGTTAAGTGGCTTGTGTGCCCAAACAAGATGTCAGTGCCATAACTGCAATATAGGCCTGGCTCCTTTACATCGTATATTGAAGTCCAAGCCCATCAACTCTCCTCATGAGCACAGTAGAACACTTCAGTGCTATTTTCAGAATGGTGGTGGCAAATATTCTATCACTTCTCAGCAGAATGTATTTTTAGTAGAACAGTGCCTCCTTTACCTACTGGTCACCCCCTTATCCATGTGCCTAAAGGTATCCCTTGCTCTAAGCAACGTGATCATTCAACTGCTTGAAATCCTGCTATTTACTGAAGCTCTGCCCTCATTTCCTAATGTTTTGTTTGACTGATTTCAGTAAGTTCTGATGTGATTTCATATCTTAGTTGTGGGCAGTCTTTGTATTTTTGTATGTAATTGAGTTGTTTGAACATGGAAAGTAGAAGTGTCTGAATGCATTCTATGTCTATGCAGTCTTACGGTGTAGAACATTCTTGCTCTTTCTTCCTCTCAATTAACATTTATTTTCTAAAATCAAACTTTGAAAGTAGGTATATGGTTTCATTGCAGCACTACTCTAATATGCTAATGAAGGCTATTTAATTACGTCCTCTGAGGCTGGCCTCCTTGCTCTTTTAGTTTCAATCCACTCCATTTATCATCTGCAGCACATCCCCATCTCTGCTTTTAGTCCCATGTGATTTTAAATCCCCATTTCTTCCTGTATCATCAGTCTAAATAATCCTGTGTAATTGACAACTCTGTCAATAACTGGCAGTGGCAATTTACCAGAAAGTGCAGTTTAATATCTTCCTTCCTTCAGCCTCCAGGAAGATAGATACACCTGCTCCTTCTCCTCATTACCTCACATGTCTCTCTCTATTTCCCCTCTCCTACTGTTTATTTGCATATGTAAAACCTGAACCAGCTGAATCCACCTTTTATTATTATTCCAGCCCACTATATTCCCCTCCTAATGTTTTTCGCCTTTATCCCATGGGGATGATTCACTGCCACATTAGTGTGAAAATGTGCTGCCATCTCCCCCTGGGAACGCAGTGCTTTACCTGCATGTAAAGCCTCTCTTGCTTATTACTCTCTGTCCCAAGTGCAGCAGCCTTTCTTGGCTCGTAATGTAGCCAACACAAAATAAGCAGACAGAAAGCTGCTGAAGAAATGAAATGCATGCCTGAAAGGAAGAGCCTGGTACTGCTCTAAGGTAATGGGAATTCATTTCTTCCTGGTCCTTCATATATAACTTACAAGTAATTGTTAGTAAGCCATGAAGAACTTTGCTTTCCTCTGTAAATACTTCATTTGTTTGTTTTTGTATTGTCTCCAGAGCTGGGAGAGCTGAAGTGACAAAGTAGGCTACCAGACCATCTTACTGCATGCAGCTCAGTTTTTAAAAAGTTGTTTAAATACCATTTGGAGTTTCTAAGCTCATGTGGAAAAAGAAATGTATTGAGTATTGCTATAGCAGTCGGTCACTATAGAAACATGCTGTAAAGATAACAATTGACTTTGGCCTTAAGGAGAAAAGAATTTAAATGAATTTTCAAAGCCTCTTCTGTGCTGCTCGCATGAAGCAGTCTGCCTTATGAGAATAAGTGGGGTTACAAATGATCATCCTGGGGTAATTGCCATGAAGCTGCCTTTTTTCTGTTACAAGGTAGGTGTGCAGTGCACTTGGGAAAGGCAAGCAGCTCATTGTTCCTTCAGCCAGCTTTTGCTGTTCGTGTCTTGCAAGGATTCATTGAGGCACAATTAAAAAAAAAAAAAGCAAAGCTCCCAATACCTGTTAGGACATCCTTTGTGTCCACCTGTCTGCAAGGGGCACTGACAAGTTGAATTTTTGAAGATAAACTATTTATATGGAACCTTTTTATTTTTCTAGTGCCTCTTGTCAATAGCTTCTTCTAATTTCTTCTAGATGCTACCACATTATCTTTCTCGTTCCTTGGGGCTTGACAGCAGTTTGTGTGAATTTGAATGCATGTTCATTTTGGAAGGGGAAGAAAGACCTTGTGAGGTGATTTTTGCAGTCAGAGAGCAAAGCCATCCCTCTAGTGGGGCCCTGCAGCAGCTTTGTTGCCTCCTGGCATTTGCCCTTTAATAAAATGTCTCCTTTTGTCTTCAGTGAGTCTGACAGCAATCAGCTAGCACATATTTGAGGTCAAGTTCCTGCTATGAGGAAAGATTGCTATTTGCTACGAGCGTGCACTTCTGAACAGGAATTTTCTTCGTTGTTTCAGCTTCTTCATCGCTGCCTTTTGACAGTGAAAATGCAGACTGTTCCTAATAAACGTGATAGGTTCGTGGGTTTTCTTTAATTCCTTTTTTTTCTTTTTGTTTGGATATCATGATTAAGCTCATCATTGTCTGAATATCAGTCCTGATACATATAGAGAGGGGACCAGCCAGGCAAATTGTACTTGACTAATTTCACTTAATTAGGATGTCTGATTCTGCTCGGTCACTTCCTTGCAGAGTTCAGGTTCAACTACTCAAGCAGACCCAGAGCTTTTTGGTGAAATATTTTTAAAAGATGATCAGCTTCTAATGATGTTCTTCAGACTTCTTTTTGCTGTGATTTCTGTCATTTATCAGCTAGAATTTCTAATGAAGAAGTGCCAGGTGATATTTCTGGCAAGGTGTGAATGTGAATTGAGAGCATCTGAAAACAATGATTTGACAATAGCTGTCATTAAATTGCACTCAGGAAGCAAGACGAAAAGAAGGTGTTGTGCCAGCTGTATTGAGGTTGGCATTGTATGAGAATTTGAAAGGGTTTTTTTTAAATCTTCCTATAAAATTGATCTCCATGAGATAGAGGCTTTTTTCTTGCACCACTGCTTATATCTGCAAATAAACATTCCACTAAATATATGTTTTATGAAAAACGTTTAACAACCTTTTATTTAGAAAAGCTTTCATTTCTCAGCTGCATGCAATTCCTGCTCAGCCCAGTGGACCAATTCAGTCTTTTCACCTGAGAAGGATCTCACAAAGTGCTCCAAGTTGTACATGCCTGGGCCTATAAATTTAAACAAACACATCTTGTTAGTTCATTTGAAGATCTTAGCTACTTCCAGACTGGGTTCTTGTCTTTGTCCCACGGGTTTCCATTGGGAGGTACCTTGATTAGACTCTCTGAGGAAACAGAATCTGTTTACTTGTTGTGGGTTTGTGTAATAGGTAAACTTCTCATATCTGAAAATGAAGAAGATAAAAGATGAGGAGGGGGAAAAAAGGAATAATTTTTGTTTTATAAAGGTCATTTATTGGTTTTTTAGGCTGGGAGCAGTTTTTCTTTGCTTGTTGGAAGTATTGACTGTATATCCTAAGCTCTGCTGGAGGAAATAATGCACAGAATAGAGCAGAAACTCTGGATGTTTTATAGCACTTTGCTGCTTAGCACTCAAGTCAAAATAGAGAAAAACTGTCACAAGAGTAATACTTTTGTAGGCATATTTTCAAGGACCATAAATCCAATAATTTGCAACATAATTTCCCCCATCTTCCACAGTTATTTGTTTGCTTACAATCTGTGAATCCAGGTGGAAGGAGGATGCTATACTGCCTATAGCCCTCTTAGTGTGAATTGTGAGCCCTTAAATGCCAAACTATTTTGTTGGGTTTTTTTTAGGAAGTAGAGATTCATCTTCTGAAATCAGAGATCCACGCAAAGGCTGCTCATTTGTTATATGGAAAGAGCATCTACTGGTGCTGTTGTTATTTAGAGGTGTGTGAGTTAAAATACAAATATAGATGGAAAAATCTGTGCACTACTCAGAGCTCATCTATCCTGCCTTCTCATCTCGTGTAAGTGAACTGATTCTACAAAGGCAGCTACAGTTTGGTGGTGTTTTTTCTCTCTGTTGACTGAACTTCTGCCTTCACAGCAAGTCAGGACTAATGCTTGTAATTGCTCTGAGGTTGGCGCATCGCCCTGACACCAGTGTCATCCAGCCGCATCTCCCAAGGTCCCACCTTACAGCAGAGCTCCCTCAGAAGCACTGTGAGGTCTCCCACAGGTTTCCACGATGCTGACCTGGCAGCCCTGTGGTCCCCTTGCAGTGGGGCTGCTGCCAGAAGTGCTCATTCAGGTTAGTGCGCTCCGTGTGAGTTTGCTCTGCAGGGGGAGGATAACCATAAATTGTATTAAAGATTGTTTCCAAATGAGACATTCCTTTCTTTTTCTGTGTCAGGAAAGCATTAAGACTTAATTAAAAGAGAAATTCGAACTCAGAGAAATTCGTACCGATCATTGCTCCTCTGCTGTATTAATTTCCAGTGTTGAAAGAGGACAAATACCAAAGGGGATGACGTGTCAAAATTTAAGTGGTAACACTTAGGAATGGTGAAGTCAGGTCTTCTGATTAAGTGACTCTTTCAACAGTGTTGTACATGAGAGGGAAAATCAAACACTTGTTTTCTTTTGCCTTGCTGCCTGTGAGCAGCATCAAGCAGAAGTGTTACACATCCTTTGTCTCTTCCAAAATGAAGTGCTTTTCTCCACAAAAGAGCCTTTGGTCTGCTGCTACATGCCTGTTCAGTTTTAGGGGATAAATACAGCCTGTGGCTTTAGAGGGTCAATAAATCTGTGACTTCTTAGTTGTAGCAAACAAGTATGACTGCCACCAGATTTGGCAGGAGAAAATACACTGTCAAGACTGTTGTGAACTTAGAATTGGCAGCAAGGGAGAGTGAGCTGTATTTAAGTATTTTAAGGAAGAACATGTCCTAAACATTAAGATGTGAGCCAATTTTAAAGACTAGGACTGCCAGTTATCTTTGTGTCCAGTTCCATGAGGATGTTTTCAAAGAAGAATGTCAGACTTAAAATAACAAGAGCATATGAACTAGATATAGCAATCTGTGTTTTGTCCTTTTCCTCCATTCCTTTCTATCTGTGATAACCTATGTATTCTCATTGTAGATTAGATGCAGGTTGTTGGAGATCCATACTCTTTTCCATAGGTAAAGCTCCAAGTCTCTAGTTGTTGCTGTAATACAAATAACATAGGAGCATAGGAAGTTCCGCACAAATGTGCGCAAGAACTTCTTTACAGTGAGGGTGACGGAGCACTGGAACAGGCTGCCCAGGGAGGTGGTGGAGTCTCCTTCTCTGGAGATGTTCAAGACCTGCCTGGATGCCTACCTGTGCGACCTACTGTAGGGAACCTGCTTTGGCAGGGGGGTTGGACTCGATGATCTCTGGAGGTCCCTTCCAACCCCTACAATTCTGTGATTCTGTGATTCTGTGAACAATAACAGCATAATCAAGCTTGTATTTGTTTTGTGGTTATTCTGAACTCTAGAGGTTCACAGTAATTATAATACCATTAAATACTAATGGCAAAAGATTTAAGAGTAGATCATGAGACTCATGGAAGGAGATGAAAATGTTGCTCAGTCTTTTCCAGTACCCCAGGCACTGCATTCCTCTCTTTTATAGCAAAATACCAACTTAAAATGATTTCCAAACTGCTGGAGCATAGATCAGCTCCTCTGTGCTAAGGGCAAAGCATGATATATAAGAGGCAGGTTTATGTGGGAGAAGCTAGGCAGGAATCAACTCAGTCACAAAAATCAGTTTTCTGTGATTTTGGAGAAGCGCATCTCCCTCCATTTAGCAGTCAGAGAAACTGCACTGAGTGCTGAGAAATAGGAATATAACTGTGAAGAAAGCAAGTCTTCTGTATGTCTCAGTATTGCTCTCACCATGAAATCTGATTGCTTTATGAGTTGTGGAGCTGGGGTTATGACTTCATTTCGAAAACTTGTGGAGTGTACTGATGTGAAAGCATTACATGACATGGTTCTGTGACCCAGCCCTTTGCCTCACACAGCTGTGTTCAGTACCAGCATAGTGATTTATTTCAGCCAGTGCAGAGTGGTATCTGTCTTCTGTCCTCTATCATAACGTGTTCACAGTGTAAAGCTCCTTTCACGTGCTTGACTTTGTGTAAACACAGGGGATAAGTGCATCTAGAAACCAGGTAATGGAATTAGTTGTGCTAAGACTTAAGGTGCCAAGCTCCCCTTGTGAGATAGACCAGTTCCTCGTCAGTCCAGATAGGAAGAGAGCATCAAGGGGAAGGGGCAGTGCATGATAAATGCCTCTCCTTTGGCACAATTAGAGAGGGCTCATAACAAATGTGAAAAATGCAATTTTCCTGCAGCTTTTTAATTTCCTACTAATGCCTTTCACAGATGTAAAAATGTTTGTTTGTTTGTTTTTGTCAAAATCATTATCATTTAAAGCCATATAAATTTGAAAGCTCCTACAAGATTACAAAGGTTAATTGAAATATTTATTTTAACTGTTCCCAAAACATATTATGTTTGATTTTTTTTGTTTTATTCATGTACCTCCTCTTTGCCTTGTGTATCATAAAGTTTGCTGACTGAGGGCCGCTGGACAAGACTTACAAACTATTTTAATTTAAACAGCATCTTGGCCTACATCAGTATTCAGGATGTCGTGCTTCTCTTCATCTGATATGTGTTGACTTGGAAACCGAGCAAGGTGTGGACACAAAATAATTGATTGAATTAAATACAATCATAACTACTGATCAGTGGTTCTGCTGTACTGCTTTGCCAATTAAAATAGAAATCCTTGCTGTTACTGCATGGGAATCTGCCGTTTGTCATCTGCCTGCAGACCATCAGCCCTGTTTCACATGGTGTGCTCTGCAGTTCTGCCTGCAGGCCAGCATGGCGCAGGGACAAGCAGGGCAGCATCAGGCTCAGGAGCTGCGCAACCCAGCATGGTGTTACCCACCGCAGTTGCAGTGCAGATGTTGCATGCATGAGATCCTTCACGCATTGTAACATTTGTTTAGGTTCCCAGCATGCAGCAGTGTGCTGTCTGCTCCTATGTATTTATGTCTGTTATGCTCACAGGAAGGAATGTGCTTTACTTAGCAGCTTAATCTGTAGGAATTCAAATAAATTCTGCTTTTTGACCTCTGCTTGTTTTTCAGGTCTGTTGCACTGTCCATCCCCCTCTGCTCTAAGGCAAATCTTAGTGAGATGTCCGTGAGTTTTTAATACCTTCTGTCCTTTTCTGTTGTTAAAAACCTCCTTTCAGCTATTGAAACTGAGGCATTCTTCTGCAGTTAACTATGAGATTGCCACATTAAACTCTGTGGCTGAGCCATATTATGGGAGCTAAGAAAGATTTTAATAGGTTCCTGGGCTCTCCTAAGTTCCTTAGTCTAATTTAAACCAAAGCAGCACATCCATACCTTCATGTACAAGCATACCACGGATGCTTCAACTATGTCAGCTTATGCTGAACAATGTGCCTTTGCCCGGTCTGTAAGGAACCAGACAGTGCTGACATTTGGTTTCTCTTTGTGTAGCTACTTTTCCATTTAGAGACTATTTTAAGTCCTCGCTCTAATTTTGCTGAAGGAAACCAAGAGCAGACATTAAATCTGGTCTTAATTCAGGGTTGTTACAACCATCTTGATGCCCACTTATGAAGGCATGAATTAAAAAAATAAGCTGACATTCAGCTGTTAAAGTGTCTTTTTGTGTGTATGTGTTACAAGCCTTAGTTTTCTAGCAATCCTTAAGGTTTCTATGCTAGTAGTGGAAGACCTGGATATCTTGAGAAGGTTCTCTGAGCCATGTAGACGTGTTCATGGGCAGGTTTGTGATTTCTAAAGCATATTTGGAGAGTGTGATCCAAAGAGAGAAAAACTAAGCAGATAAACTCATTCATCAGCTCATGTCCTGCAGCGTGCCATTTGCGTATGCAGCAGAAGTGGAGTTGAGCCAAAGAACAGCTGAGTTTGTGGACGGCTTTGAATCCAAAGTCACGACAGGACCTGCTGAGATGTCTAGGATCCTCCCCCAGAGCATTAATGAGAAAGAGATGCCATCTGGAAGAATTTTCTTGCCAAGATATTGTGATGCCATCTTTGTCTTCCAATTCTCATCAATTACACATGGCTTTTAAACAGATTTATATTTTACCTTTCGTCAAATGATTTCATCTTCTCAGCTTCTGAGAACTCTTTTTGACCTTTCAATAGACTTTTTTCAGAAGAAGACTTTTTATTTCTGATAAGACACATTGGTAGTGATAATCTGCCGCTTCTTTCCTTTGCCTGCGTCAGTGTTTTCCCTCTTTCATCTCAGCTGACTCTTCCACTCCTCCTATCCCACTGCATTTTGTTTCCTCTTCCTTTGCTGCAGATACGAAAAAACTACTTGATTTTTAAGAAATAAATTAAATGTAAATGAATAGCACATTCAGTAGTAACATCATCAGTTTTATTGATGTGGAATCAAGTTTACGCATATTGTCCCTTCATTTTTAATTCACCTCTGTTTAATTCAGTATTTAATTCAGTATTAACTTTCAAATTGGACAATTCGTACTGCTATGATGAGGCTGGTTTTATGCAGCTTATATTTTAGAGGGTTTCTTCTATTACACCCATAGGAGTTAGAATCATTTAGTATAGGTCTAGCTTTGAGAGCTTTCTAGGCCACATAATCCCAGCTGTGCACTTGTAAATACTGTGCTGTGTAACTACACAGTGAAATAAAGGCAGCGTTTAAATCATCGCTGCCTGCACAGTGTCCAGAACGTGTTTGGATTTGTTTAAAAGAAAAAAAAAATCAGGGAAGTAAATCAATTCGTTCAGCAGAATGTTTCTAACGCCTCATATGGGGCACAGCGATCCAGCTGAGGTTGTTACGCGCCGTACCTGTACATTTAAATGAGGCAACCCATCTGGAAGATCTGCAGCTGGAGTGCACAGCACAGAGAAGGGAAGCAAGGCAGTCCTAACAGTTTTACAGATGGGAAACTGAGACACACAGGTACTGAAAGTGGTTTGTAATTGAGCTGGGAATTAACACGTGTGTCTGGTTCTATCTTTGAAAACCTCCTTGGCTTTTAACTTTCTCTTTTGTTCACACAGAATGAGTGGCACTGCAGCAAAGTTGTCTTTTCAGAATTACACAGTAACTCTGAAAAAGTCTTCAGGAGCATTCAAGAATATGAGAAACTGTGAAAATGAATATCTGACATAGAATAGTATAATGCCTGTATAATGATAGGAGGGAGAGAGTAAAAAGAGCATGGGACTGAAAAAAGCGCACCTTTAGGCGGTATTAAGAGTTTGTCTAATGCAAGTATGAAGGTAAGCAGAAGTAGGCTGATCTTTTATTAGCTGGCACTAAATCCATTTTGTCTCTTAAAGACTAAAATTGTGCTGGTGAGGTCTGGAGACATTCTTCAATTGGAGTTACACAGGCTGCAGGGCATGTAATCAATAGCGATTTGTTTATCATCCCTTGGATCTATCTACCTTATCTAGGGGCTTGAAAATTCTGCTGATGTGCTAAACTGCTTCCAGACTCCTGGGTCCCTGTTGTGCTTCTTGTGGGCTGCAGAGGTCCCTGCAGTCTGGGGGAGGAAGGAATTTCTCTTTCCTTCCCCCAGGCAGTGGAGTGGCAGTGAAGTCATCTGATAACCAGTAATCCAATCTCAAAACATATTTTCCCCTAAAGGATTCAGTATACAGAGTGAGTGGCCATGAAACAATAGCTCCTTTAGCCCAGCCCCACGCCTTCTAATCTTTCCCTGGGCAGTGCAGCGTGTCCTTCCCACTCCCACCTTTCCTTAGGACAACAAAAACCATAATTCTGCTGATGGAAATGTTCTCTGAGCTGCATGGCTGCAGAAATAGGATTTGCCCCTGTGGCAGTTTGAGGTTAAGCTTCTTTATGTTCTTGCAGCAGTTCAGCTGCGGTTGGGGTTTAGATGAGTGCATGTGGACCCCGAGCTTGGTGCTGCATCAGTTCATTTCAAGTGGGTGTTTTGAGCACGTGGCATATAGATGAGTAACACGAGCTGGATCAGAGGAGAACACGTATCCACACAGAGCTCTCACATTAAACCTGAACTCCAGAGGTTTCATTTGTATTCAAGTGCTCATGCAATTAAAACCACTGAAGCAAGCCTTTGCCATGGAAAATCTAATTTTATTACATAAAAAGAATATGTAATAGTTTGGGGTTGTTTGTGCTTGGTAATTATTACTGTTAATTTATTTTTATTGAGTACGTGGCTCAATAGAAAATAGGTCTTTCCAAATATTTCTTCAGAAGCAGGCTTCAGACATGAATTTGGACAAGGAGCATCTGCCTTCTGATCACGAGAAGTGCTTGGAACGCGGTGGCCAAAAGCTGCATGAAATGTTATGGTATGCTGATATATGGTTCTTTAACCTTTATCTAAACAGTACTAATTTTAGCCTTAGATTTTTAAATTTTGTGGGTATGTATGAAATACTATTTGGAAAAGAAGATTTTGAGAAAAATCAGCATTCATTTGTATTCCTGCTTGTTACCAGTAAACAAAGAAGGTAACCAATGGAAATGATGCCTAGTGCTTATTAGACTTGCAGAAAAATGTGGCTATTATCAACTTTTACCATCTCCTGTAATAAATTTGCATTTTAATAGGACAGGGCACTTAGGAAGTCGAGGGGTGAGTGGCACTGCAGAAACACTTCAGCACTGCTGTTCACATAAACAGATGAGGACTGACAACCACTAAGTGCAGCCCATGCTGTACCGAGGAAGAAAATAGACCATAGTAAACACAAAAAAATAAATTCCAGCCTGCATGGCCTAATGCAGAACCAGTCCTCTTGAGAGGAAAGATCATTATGCACCACCATGTTAGGGTTGCCATCAACTGTCCTGGCAGTTTTGGAGCCACTGGGTTCTGTTTTGTTCTCCAGGTTCTGGGTCTGTGCACCTTGAATTGGGCTGTATACTATCTAGGTACTTCTAGAGAAATCTGATCTACCACATTATCTTGCTTAGCTCCAGATCATTAGAATATCAGCACTATGCATAATTCAAGCAGGATTATATGGCTTTCTTCTCATGTGCAGAAGACAGATGGTACCAACTTTACCTAATTGGCAAATGAAACGTAAGGGAGGTGCAGTTCTGTTGAACCGCTCCGAAGGCAGGAGCTGCCCTAAGGAATAGTCTTGTCTTCCTTCCTTGGCTGCACTCCTAACCCCTCCTGTCTGCCAGGACCAGAGGACGTGGGTCTTCACAAGATGAAAAATCCACCCAAAGTTGTGTGATTCAGAGATTTTGTGAGGAATAGCAGTGGTAGCAGAGGGGAAATGTTAGCTTAAATTTGATATAGAGAGACCTTTCCTTCCAACCTCAGTATAAGGAGCAAACAAAACCACGTTTCTTGGCTAAGCAGAATATTTATTTGCAAATTATGAGAAGGAGCTTAGATACATTGAAATAAATTGAAAGAGCGGACGATGAAGTACACATTTTCTAGAAGCTGTGTTGATTATACCTATACCAGAAATAAGACATTCTCTTAAATGTCTGCAATCTCTTTTGAAGTGTCTCTTGAAGGTATTTCAGCTTCAAGCTAACCTTTCAAGGCACGTCTGCACATTGCTATTCCCAGCTGCAGAGTTAGGGCGAAATAGAGGTTGAACTGCAGTGAACGCTTGTAAAATTGTATCTCACAAATCATGCTAAGAACCTTTTCATGCACTTTCTTTTGCTTTCAGCTACATAGTGACTTAGTTGTTGCTTTTTTAAAAGTACTAGTTGGAAATTGTATGAAATCTGAGTTTTCTTGCAAATAGTTTGCATCTGTAATCTAGCATGGTAATTCTTTGGTGTGGGTTTACCATCTACATGGAATTGCTGTACGTGTTCAGGAAGGGATTTCAAACGGCTGCAAAAGCTGTACTCAAACGTTGGTCCTTTTCAGACTCCTGATAACATGGCAGTCATTTCTTAAAACATAGCAGTTATCTTTCTTTTGTTTTATTCATATTAATAATGACATCCGAGCAAATGTCAGATGGAAGAATTCTCTTTAAGTCAGATTCCAGGAACTGAATTTCAGCGTTTACCTTGAGAGCTTCATTATATTTAAAGCAAACCATTTCTGTAGTGTTCGAAGCTGCAGATGTTAACGTTGTCCTGTTTCAATTTTATCATCTGCAACAACAGTACCTAATGGTTTTATTTAGCTTGACAGAAGCAATAAACTGGACTTCATCACAGATAATGATTCATTAAAGTGGAAACTTCTAGAGGTAATATATATTGAATTCTGTTTACTTTTTTGTCTGGTGTGAGACACGCATTTATTTAGAAATGCATTCGTTAATAGAATGGATTCTTGCTGTAATTATTCCAAGGAAATTTTGTATATCATACAAGTTCTTAAAGTTGAATTGAGTTTTAATGGTGACACAGATGGTCAATAGCATGAGTCAAGGATGTAAAGGAAGCTGCACTTGGTCTTGGTGTCTCTCCTGATCACACAAAATATGACACCTGAGACCATTGAACACCTGATTCTGGTAACTTCAGACAGGCCATTCAACAGATCTGCTTCTACAGCTTGTTCACAGTTGTATTTATTCACTCACTGAAAGATACTAAAATTAAAATAGTCAGTGGGCTTTTGAGGACAAGTAACAGATGAGACAGAACCCATGCTTTTTGCCAGGTTTTATTTCAACCTGAGATGCTGCTCCAGATGGTAAGGAGGAAGAATATCCTGGCACAGCCTGGCGTTCCTGGCACAGCAGGCAGCATCGGGCTCTTTGCAGAAAGAGATGCTCTCCTTTCTAGGAGGTAGGAGTCTGGGTTATCTGGCATCTTGCATGTGATTCTGCATTAAAAAGGAATTCCTCCAAGCCACCTTGCAGGCTTTCTGCAGTGTGCAGAGAGGAATTTTGGATGATCTCTTAAATCCTCTGGTGTAACAGCTCTTCCACCTTAATGGCAGTTATGTATCAAGGATTAAAAAGGGTGCATTTTATCCAGGAGAACTCGAGGAAGAACAAATCTTCCACTACTTTTCCAAGGTTAAACAACTGAATTCAAGGCAAGTACTCTGGGGAGTATGATACTAAATATTGTATCAAAGCTCTTAATATTATATGAAAAAGGAAAAAGAGAAGAACTTAGCAGGCAGGTGAAAACACTTGTAAGGACCTTTAGCACCACAGACTGTGTACTCTGTACTCAACATTGGTGAGACTGCACCTTGAGCACTGTATTCCTTGTTGGGCCCCTCACTACATGATAATGAGCTGCTGGAATGCATTCATAGAAGCTTAATAAAGCAGGTGAAGGAACTGGGGCTGTATAGTCTAGAAAAAAGGAGGCTGAAGGGAGACCTCATGGCTCTCTACAATTATCTTGAAGGAGGTTGCAGCAAGGAGAGTGTCAGTCTCTTTTCTCAGGTGTCAAGAGACAGAAAGTAAGAAAATGACTTCAAGACACTCTGGGGAAGGTTTGGATTGGGTATCAGGAAATATTTATTCACAGACCTGGTTGTTAGGTACTGGAATAGGCTGCCCACAATGGTAGTAGAATCCCCGTCTCTGGAGGTATTCAGAAGACGTGGATATAGTTTGGGGTTAAGCAAAGTTTGGGCTTGATCTTAAAGGTCTTTTCCAACCTAAATGATTCTATTTAAAAGCTAGACACAGCACATTTCTAAAATCAACAGTAACCATGCTCTTTAGTTTTTCAGCAGCAGTTTATGAGCTGAGACTGTGCTTTTGACTTCTGTATTTAAACTATACACAGTAATCTGAACTACTTACCACATAATGTCATGACTTTTACAACAGTCAACAGGGATGTTTCTGTTTCTGTACAATAGCTGTAGAAAATGTCAAGTACAAAGAAATGCACAGCTCCCTCGATACAAATTAGCTTATCGTGCAAATGGTGAAATAAGGCACTTTGACCCTATTATCATCAGACGTAAAGTAAGGGATTAACACTCCAGACTTCTAATTAATTACAGTGTCTCATCCTATTTATTTTAGCTGAGTAGGCCACTCTTCTAATTCAAACTAGCAGCTGTCCAGTATTAATACTTATCTGTTAGTACTGCTTCTTGAGCAGCAGTCAGCCTGGATGAGCGTTGAATTCTGAAAGTTTCAAAAGCAGATTTCATAAATATTCAGAAACATCCTTAAACTTGAAATAGCTTTATTGTGTGAATAATTAACAGTAATTAAATTCTACAAACAAACAAAACAATCCACTCTTCACTGCTTATGCTATTTTCTCATGAAACAAAGTAAAGAACAGTACTGAATATAGTTCCTGTGTTGTATAACAGCCACACAGTATTTCATACAAACTAATTACAGTAGACATCACAGTTCTACAGCTTTACTGAAATGGAAATCCAGAATATGTTATGCACATACCAAATTTAAGATGATACAAATTAATTTAAGCCTGGTATCACATCTCAGGTTAAACTACTATACCACTGAACTGCTAGAGTAACAAGATAAATATTTAAACTACTTAATTCTTACACTAATTGTTAGACCATGTTTTAAAAGGAATACTGCACAAAGATTTAAGCCATTGGTTCAATGGACAGGAGTTTACATAATATGGGAGATCTCATTTGTCCTACAATTGACAACAAATCAAATACTGAGATATCATACCTTTATCAAACACCTAAGAAGTTCCTATTTGAGTTTTCATAAATTCCAACCCCCCCAAAATGCTTCTGTAATAGCAGATTTCTTCTCCTCTTTAAGGCATTTGAAATTCAAACTAAGCTTTTCTCACTATCAAAAATTAAACTAAGAAATGCTCTCTGGAGAAGGCCACTGTCTGTCACTTTTACAAACAGCTATCTTCAGACAATGCCACAGGCTGCAGACAAACCACAGCCACCTTACCCAGACCTGTTACATTTTCCAAAATGTACCAGGGAGGATCTCAGTGGTGGAGATAAAAGAATATGAGATGGATCTTACATTAAACGTATACAGACTAAACAAGCCATATAATGGACTTCTATTATTCATAAAGGTATTCCCTTTTTCAGTTCACACTACAGATAAACAACATTGGACTTCAACAAAGATTCTTTAGTTATCTCTAAACTATCAAAAATAAGGAAACTGGTGACAAATGAAATCTAAAATCTAACTTATTACATAGTATTACTGGACTTTCCATCCACAGGTACCATCAGTAGGGATGGTAGCGAGGCCCTGGGTTGTAGGAGTTGTAGCCATATTGTCCATAGTAGGATTGTCCTTGTCTGTGCTGCTGGTAGTTGTTACCCCAACCTCTATCTGGCCTCTGATTAGATCTGTGGTCACTCTGCCAGTTGTATCTGTCCCCTCTAAAATACCTGCCATCTTGAAACCTGCAAGGAAAAGAAATACCAAATACTCAACCTGTGAGTTTTTAAAAGATTAATGACAATGAATTCTTTGCATGTAACTAACAGCACAGTCTTGGAATTTGTACCGCAATATTTTGCTTAATGCTTCAGTCCCTTGTGGCTTCCCATACTCAAGAGCACGAGCATATAGCATAACTTAATGACACTCAATGAGCTAATTATCAGTGGCAGTTAGCCACTATTCAGGCTCAATTATTGCTTTCCAGCTGTAGCACTACTGCTACAGGCAATGTTAATTGTTCGGTGTTAGTATTATGAAACATACCATATCCTGGAATCACCCTTTTTCAGTCTCACAGAAATGAGATGTTACTGTCCAGAATTAAGTAAAAAGCTACAATTACATTCTGAAAAATAATAATAATATAATTCAAAGTATTTAGCTGTAGGAATGTAATATTACCTTTGCTAGGCAGAGATGATAGATTTTACAGTCTCTTCTAATAAAAGAAATACAGACTAGTCTAATAGACTAGTCACAGAGCAGCAAATATTCAGGTTACAAATGAAAAGTGTTTTGGACAGCTAGCAACAGGTCATCATGTTATTAGACTGTTCCTTTGCATGTCTTAAACATAGATAATTAAAAGGGGTAGTTTTGCTATCATTACAGATTCCTATCTTTATTCTGAAATAAATAAATGGTAATTTGACCAGGTATTTGTCTTAAAAAAAAAAAAAAAAGGACACCAGTACCGATCTCTGTTTCTCTGATTGCCACCAGATCTGTTTCTCCATTCTTCTACTATTGGAGGGGGATCTGCAGGACGTTTCAGGTACTCTTGGTACTCTTTATCATCTGACGTGAACCGATGAGCGAACATCTTCTCATAGTCCAGGGTTACGTCGACCAAGGAAGTCATTCTGAAAATGTTAAACATTTTGAACAATAAAAGCGCATTTAACAACTTATAAAGACTCCCACTGTAACAGCTCCCAAAATCCAGTCAGTGCAAGGGAAGGACAGTGAAAATTTACTCTTTCAGATGAGCTCAGCAGTGAAGTTTTGGGTTGGTAACACAGATTACCTAATGCCATCCAGATCTAACACTGTAAAAACAAACAAAATGCCTTCATTGTTTCAGCTGTCCTGAATGGGTTGTCCGACAGAAAGCAATGCCAATTCCACATCCAACCTCTGCATCTATATTGGACACGCAGACACTGATCAGGCTAAATACTTGATAGCTAATCTAGACATATTACGTGGCAGTGTCACTGAATCAATTTTGAGCAAGATGAAATGCAGCAAAAAGAAATGGGGCATTTGAGGGTCAGCAATAGAGAAAAAGCTATTTCTCCAGCATGCGCTCCCAAGCCATTCTGAATATGAAAAGCATTGCTACAATCAACTTGAAAAGCTTGCTTAGGCAGAATACAATGCAAATCTTACAGGTAACTACAGCCCGCAAAGCGATCAGATTTATTTACCATAATCTGTGTGTTAATAATTTGTTTGAGAGAAAGAACAGACCTACGCTAATGTTCAACCGCCTCATAACACAGCTCTCAAATACCACTTGGGCTTAAGGCCTTTGTATACGTGCCTATACGGGAATCAGCTCTGCCCTACCAGCAGACTGAAAGCAGCTCTGCAAGCCCTGCCTTAACGAGCCCGGCGCGCTTTGCAGCATTACTGGTCTCCGTCTTTTCCCTTCCTGGTCAAGCTCTTTGCTGTTTTGCCTGCTCTTTGCAGGCGGAAGGAGGAGCGGAAGGGGCTCCTGGGGACCCTGAGGCCTTCAATGTATCTCAAGGGCTCCCACAGGCTGGGCGGTGACGCCCCGCCGCAGCCTTCTCTCCTCAAGACGAATTAACAACAACGTTCATCAGCGGGAGGCGACATGGGACACCGTCACCTTCCATCTCCTGAGGCCAAACGCAGCTTGGAACGAAGGATTGGGCTCCCTCCCCTCACAGCGGGCCGGGCCAGGCCGGAGCCCTTTACCCCGGGATCAGCCGGGACCAGCCGCGCACCCGCACCCCCCTACACCCCCTCCCTCACCGCGGCCCCGCCGCCCCTCACCCAGCGCAGTCAGCCGCCGCCGCGCGCAGATCCCGCCTCTTCCGCTACCGGCGGAGGGCGGGGTGCTGCAGGCTGGTCGGCTCGGTTCCGCGAAAGCGGCGTTTGGCGGAGTGCGGGCCGATATAAATGGTGTCTAAGGGTTCCGCGGTTCTTTCCTTGGCGGCTTCTGCAGGAGCCCGGTTCTGCAGCCTCGGCACCGCGGTGGTGGACGAGGCGGTGTGAGTGCGGTGCGCTGAGAGCCGCTGCCTTTGTGTGGGCAAAGCGAGGCGTGCGCGGCGGCTGGGCGTGCTGGCATGGTGCACGTGTTACGAGCCTCTGCGGGGCTGACATTTTCCGTAACCAATAACTGTTCGATTTTTAAAGCAGAGCGTTTTCTCTGTAGAAAAGGACTGATTTTTTTTTTTTTTTTTTTTTTTTTTTTTAGAACCCTTTTATAGCACAGCGTTTTTTGTTTGTTTTAGTAAGTTCGGGGTCGCTGCAGTGGTTTACTAGAGAGTCGTTTCAGGCAGCAGCGAACGGGATTCATAACCACGTGCGTCGCTGACACAGAAAATGTGGCAGCCAAAGCGACAACAGCATCGTGCTCTGGGAATGCTACACCCAATGAGTGCCCTTTGTTGGAGGTAAACAGAAATAATTACAGCCCGCTCTCCTGCGTGACCTGCAGCAGGAGTGCGTCGTGGCTTGCAGAGTAGAAATGACCTCGATCCACACAGCCCAATGCAGATGTCATAGCATGAATAGGTAGTTCTAAAGCAAACTGTCATTAGGCTGAAAAATAATAAATTTGAGCTTCTGTTTTCCCTTTCTGGTTCCTGTACTCCTGACTGCCCCTTTTAACTGGGCAGAAAAATGTAGGATTTTATTTCTTCTCCTGACATGTTTCCTTTTTGACCACTGGATATTGCAGTTCCAGATGTGTCTGCAAAGGATTTCATGCATAAAATTCATAAGGTGATCCTCAATAAAATGGTGATACTTTTTTTTTTTTTTTCTGAGTCTCTAGTCTGCTGTTTGAGGGAGCGTGTTATTCATTACAGCACAAAGCTTATTTTAATGGTAAACTTTTAATTATAGACTCCAGTCATCCACACTTTGAAGCACATGCGTAATCTAATCATGTATTAAAGTTGTTTTGAAGGCAGTGCCCCCGTTGTTAATTCTTTGAGCGCTGTACTTCTGGTATTACCATTTCACTGAGGTGCTCCACTCAGCATTTTCAGTTCTAGAGAACCATTGCAGGGAATGGCTAAACCAGGGTAGCTCATGTATAAATATATATTTAAATATACACACAAGTACTATATGTGTGTCATTTTTACATATATTCACATATATATGGACCTTCTGGGCTGTGACATCAAAAAAGAAGTCGCTGTCTGAGGGACAGTTTCTTCAGATTTCTTGTAGATGTTTTACTGGGGTTCAGGCCCCGTGTGAGAAAGCCAAAACAATACGTGATTTTTAAAGGAATAAGACACTCAGAAATAGATTGGCACAAGGACTCTCAGCGCCCACTAAGAGCTTCACATAGCACAAACCTGCATAGGTGGCCAAGCACTTAAAAGGTCTCGTTCCAAGTGTTGTCAAGACTGAGGGTTTGATAATCCACTCTTGCAATCTTCCTCCTCACTTCAAGCCTCTCCAGGTAATTAATGTGTTGTTTTAGTACAAACACAATCTCATAATCAGCATCTCTGAAGTCTACTGCTGTCTGATAAAGTCTCAAAGGTTTTATTTTTTATTTTTTCTGTGGGTTTCGTTATGTTAAATGTCACACTGTTAGATGAAGCTTAATCTTGTCAGTTTCAAACTGAGAGCTTTTCCTTTTAGCCTATTAACGGAGATTTCATAGTGTGGATCTTTCTGCCTGAACAAAGGAATGTACACTAAAACTAAAAAAGTATTGTCTGCCCTGAATTGATGGAAAATTGCAGGGTTCTCTTTATGATTATTTAGTCTTAATAACTCATATTGTTCCATCACAAAACTTCGTGTTTGATGTTTTCCATAAACTCCCAGCTTCTGACCCTGCGTGTTTTCATTATACTCAGCTGTCATTTAAGAAATGTATTTCTAGCCCTTGTTATTACGGTGACTTTTTGGGGAAAATAAATAAATCTTCTGTACAGAATAATCAGCCCATGCTAAGAAGGAAATAGGAAAGCATTATTAAAGTTGTATTTGTTTAAAGTCTTACATTTTATACATTTTGTCATTCCTTTATGCTTGGGTTCATTGCTGTATCTCAGTACAACAGTGACAGCTGTGGCATTTTAATGAAAAGTCAGCATGTACCTTGGTAGCAGAAAAGAAAGGAGAACTGGGGTACATCTCTGCGTCTTTAAACAGAAGGAATCCTTTTAATTCAATGTTAATATCTACCAGGATATATCCACAAAGAAGCTAACGTCCCTTGTAATCAAGGCCTGTCTGATCAAAGTGATATTTGCCCATGAACAAACAAGATGATAAAATTCCATACGTTGTTATGGATCCTGCTGTTTTGTTTGCTTTTGTTCTTAAACAACAGAATATATATATATGTGCATATATATATATATATATAATTGTTTTTTTTCCCTTCTGTTTATTTATTTTCCCAGTTACAGTGTAACTGAAAGCCTGGGCTGTTTTTACAATAAAACACCTCTTCCCTAGATAATTTATTCTGGGAAATGGTGATGGCTGGCCCTGCTAGAGAGTGAGACTGTGTTGTGGCTGCAGGCAGGTACAAAGGGCACTTGTGGTGGCCTCGTTATTGATTACACACGAAAGTAAAGCTGTGTTGCTGTGTATATAAGAGGCCATAAGGCCACCAGGGACATCTGAGTAACTAATGACCGTGAAGTATTAGCTGGATCGTTCACTGCACTGATGGGAAAGCAGAGGTACTCCTCAGCCAGTCTGTGGAAATACTTGGAACTGGACTCTTTCTCTGGAACCTCCTGTGCTTGGAAGATCAATTCTCATCATGGGGAGGTGTTGCTTCAGCTGGAAAGGATTATTGCCTAGATGAATCTCACTTAATAACAAGAGTGAGATACAGCAGTTGCTGCTGAGTGCCTCTGAAGCCCATGCAGTAATTCCATCAGATCTCTGCCTTTGCTATTGCACTGTGTAATGTCACTGAGCTTCAGTGTGCCTTCCACGTGCCTCCATATGCTATTGTAAAGTGAAGTCCATAAAGGAACAGACTGCACCATTTGTACCAACTACACGGAACTTAATGCAAGAGATGTTTCTTCCCCATTACAATGACCTTTAAATGTTAACTGCCTAAAAAAATAACAGGGTCCTTTTTTTAAAGGAGGATAAAATGCAATTCCTGGTGTTTGATTGTGTTACAGAACACCCATTTTGGTGCTGTGGGGGCAAATTCGTTTGCACTAAACTTACAACAGAGTAACTCTTGATTAGAAGGAATTTGTTTCTAATTTAAGGCAGTATGAAAGAAGGCCTTTAATTTTCCTAAGAGCTATTTCTGTTGTATCAGCCTTTTAAAACTTGCAGCCACATTAAATTTTATTTCTAGCATATTGTTCTTAAAATGAGCGCAGAGGCGGTGTTATCAGACTGTCATTTACCCATATGTATATACAAATTAAAAATCACTACATTCTGGCTGCCTCCTTTTATCTTCACCTTTTAAACTGCCCAAGCCAGCCGTGCCCTTTGGGATCTGTAAGAATGAATCGTTTTTATTATTTTTGCTCTCTTAGACAGTAATTACAGAGTAGCATGCTGTCTGTTTTTTAATATTATGGTGCTGTTTTAATCCATGGTGCAACACCATTAACTTCAGCAGAGTTACACTAGAAGTGAATTTGTCCCCAGGAGGCTTTTTGAAATGCTCAGTTCTTTCCTTATGATTACCCAGAGGAACAGAGGAGAAGGCAAGACAGAGGGCCCTTTGATAGGAGGAATGTGGTTCAAAGCAAAGTCTTGTTCCTGCCGTTCGTGGTGCTCCATCTGTTCCTCATTTGGGCTGGAGGTGGGTCAGGCCCTGCAGAGGCACACGTGCTGCGGATGAGGGGCAAGCAGGGGCTTTGCACAGCACATCTGGTGCACAGGTTATGTTCCTTCCACGGCTGAAAAACAGTGGGAGGAATGTTCAGATACTTCACGCATACTTCTGCGGAGCTGTTTGAAAGTCAGAAAATGGAGTAGCCAAATGTTAAGATATCAAACTCATCTTAATCGTCAAGCTGTCTAAGCTCCAACCCAGCCACTTTTTAGATGTCAACCAATCCTGTGAATGGGGATGTATGAATCAGTGCTGCCATGGATTTGCCTATTGTAAAGATACTTGCAGAATATAAAAGACGTACTTGCAGAAGTTTCTAGATGTAGTTTTATTCATACTCAATTTTCTGATATTTTTTGGTATTTAATTTTAGTTTGGACTCATTTCTAGCATTCCTCTCCAGGCTAATAAATTCAAATCTGCTGCATTGTAGAAACATCAGAAACATCAGTGTGCAAGTCTGACACAAATTTGTAGCACCTCGCTGAGTCTGAGGGGGAATGCAGAGAATTCCTTCGTTGCTCTCAGGAGCAAGAAGGGCTGGGACTGGGAGTAAGATGTGACAGCAGAGCTGGCAGAGTAGGGGCCCACCACATAGACCCCGACAGCCCAGAGGAACGGGCAGGTTGGAGGACCTGATGCTGTGCAGGGAGCAGAGCCCAGGCTGGGCCCAGGGCAGGGCTGTGGGGAGACCCAGGGGCTGCCCAGTATGGGTAGGGCCCGATGGTGTGCTCAGTACCCCAACATGCACATCTGGGAACAATTTGTGTTTAAAGCAGGGACTCGGATCCCTGCAAAACCTAGGGTTTGGCAGAAGGAAACAGTTATGCCTCTTTAGGAAACATCTAACGTTTCTCCTGGGTTGGATGCTCTGTGTAGTTTGCCTATTGCATGGCAATCACTTGCCTCAGATACAAAGCCACGAATTCAGCCTACAAAGGGGATAACCAAGTCCCTCACTGTCCCCCCAAGGTTACCATGAAACTGTTAGTTAATGCAGACTGTCTCTCTTCTTTCTCATCTTCTCCTTATATATAAGAAGACTTCTTGCATGTTCTCTGCAGTTCCTCTTAGAATTAGGGGCCATTAGAGAAAGCCAAGGCTACTTCAAGTTTGGAGTGTCTTCTCAGTCTGAAGTAATCCAAAAAACCTTCTGGAGCAGTGTTTCTCTGAGATACCGATTTGCAGTGACACCATGTTGGAGCAATGCACAATTGTACACAAATGGACTGAGCTGAAGAGAAAGAAGCCTGCAGGGTCTGCAGGGTGGGCTCCTTGCTGGCATGGGCTCCCTACTGCATCCCTCATCCCACCTGTCACCTGGAAACTTGCTGGGCAGAGACCATCACTTTGTTTTGTTTCATTGTATGTCTGTGCAGTGCTGGGGCTGAGCCCTGATGGAGGGTCCAGTCAGCACCACTACCAGCAGCAGTAACTCCTTTCAGTTTCTAAATTAGAGCTGGTGATCATTCTTTCCAGCAGACAAGGGTTCCTAATCTTTCAGAAGCCTTTGCCATGTCTACCACCCCCAGTTCTCCTCTGCCCCCCAAAGACCTCAGATGGCGAGGCACATTGTCTTCACTTCACCCAGCGTAGCAATAATTCCTTCTCCATCTTTGACCCTGAATTCCTGTGGCAGTTTTCTTTCCTGGAGCCTTTCCACAGTACGGCTCTTTTCTTCTCCTTCCAATTTCAGGTCTCTCTCTTCACTTTTCCCATGTGTTGTTGCCATTTCTTTCCCATCCCTCTGCTACAGGGTGGTGACAACCCAGCTAGTGCTCAGCTGAACACTGCTTTCTAGTGTTTGCTGGGATCTAATGCACAAGGCTGTGCTTACTACTGATCAGTGTAAACATAAAAACTATAAAGATGATATCTTGGGAAATGCAAAATTATGATAGAGCTCCTAATAGAGGCTCATTTAAAAGAAATGCCCAGAAGAGCTCACACTTATGTGAAACCACATGGTAATTTCTGGTGATGCTTGGAATGTGACTGTTTCACGATGCGCTATGGCTGCTCAATTTAAGAATAACACACTGTTATTTTCTTGGTCTTAAGTGGTGCTGTGGGGATATCACAAACTTCCTGAGTAAAAACTTTAATTAAAAAGCAAGCGTTAATCTCCAAGCAGTAGCATCTGCAGCAAATTGCCAGATAAGACTTTGCCAACCTGAAAATCTAAGCAAGATTCTAATTAAATCAGAGGGAAAAAAAAAGATGAACTAGATATACGTTTTATTTAAGGATGGCAGTTACATAAGATACCCGAGATCTCATGGTTGCTATCTGATGGGAAACGCTTCTGCTAGATCTCAGGGGCTATTTGCTGGATGAGAAACCCGTGTCTCACCGGTTCTGAGTACTCTCATGCTGCACTCAGCAGGGCAGGGACATCACTGCTGCCCTCTGCTCAGCTCTGAAGCCACGTCAGTCCTGTTGAAAGCCACAGCTGATCCAGCAGTGAAGCAGTACGACAGCATGGTGTGAGGAGATGCCATTATCACAAGCAGGGCCATCTTTCCAGTGAGACATAAAAACACAGTCCTGACTATGTATGGTTATTAAAGGTCCCAGCACACCTTTTTAAAAGCAGGGCTCTTAATCCCGGTGTGCTGGCCAAAATCTATTTTTGGGGATTCCACTCTGGTTATCAGCATTTCTCGTATTGTTCCAGTTGGATCTGCTCTTGGCCTTTGCATCCTGTTCCAAACTGGGCTTCTCTGTTTTGGAACAGCTGATATTTTCCAGAGACAGCCGCACTGCAGTGGTGTGTGAAGTGCTCTCTTCATATCCCTCACTTGCCTCATAGCAATGGAATGAGGATTAATCAATTATGTCCAATTCGTGACACCCATGAAGTCAAAAAGCATTTTTCCTTTGGCATCATGTGGACCAGGTTTACCTCTGCATGCCTGTTTTGATTTTGAGATTCCTGCATGTAAAAACAAATAGAAATGCAAAGCGTTGCCTTGTTGAAGGTGTCTGCAGTGAGAATTGCCTTAGCTAGTGACTGCAAGCATTGTAAAGGCTGTTTCCTCAAGAGCGTAGTTACTTGTTGCAGCAGGCGTTGTTGTGCAGGAGGAAATTCCAGTTTGTTGAGTATGGCTTTGAGCACACGGTGCTGCTTGGCCAGCATTTGTGGCTTTGCATGTCCCATACATTCAAAATACGCTTTGTTACGCTTTCAGAGCTGGCTCTGCTCTATTCCCAGTTCAGTTAATGTTATGGAATCCTATCAGAGAAACCACGTTCTGAAAACCACGAAGAATTCAACTTCAAATATGGGAAGAAAGCTGACACCAAATAAAAATGGCTGCTGCTTATTCTCTCTGACCAAATGTTAATTCTTCTGGGCAAGAAACAGCGCACTTAAATTACAGCTAGCCTTCTAGAGACTGCAGAGAACTTTCTGCTTCGATCTCCCACTGCATACCACTCAAGATGTCACATTTCAAATTGTAAATCAGCTTACAGTGTGGGCAAATGATATCACTGAAAAACGTTGGTGCAGGATCACCTAACCTCTTCCATGCAAACGGAATAATAGGAAAGAGCGGTCATGGGCTATTCTGGGAGAAGTGTACTCACAGATGGACACACAGAGAATATTCAGTCAGCCACTGAGGAGCAGAGCAACAGTAATAAATATTATTAAAGGCAGGTGTGGATGAAATTAGCCTAGCCCTGTAGGGGAACTATCAAATTAAACCTAGAAAAATGTTAGTCCATACACAACATCAATCTTGTGCTCTTCTGCAAATGAACAGTAAATGAAAAATAGTGGATGTGTGTCATCCAGACCTCACAGTATTGACTAGATTTCATTTTCTCATGTATGCAGAAACAGTTTTGATGTGTGTGTATTAACACTTCTCCACTGGCTATGGATGAATTTAGAACACCACATCTGAAGTGCCCAGCTCCAAGCTTTTCTGGAGCTGTTCTGATCTGCCTTCCACCAGCCCTGTGGAGTGAGGCTGAATTCCATAACTGTGTGCCTGCTGTCATCTCCTTGGCTCCAGAACCCAAACATACAGCCCAGGTTACCACCTAATGGACTATTTTAAATGGCATTTCCTCATCAAAATGTACCTGGTGTCTTTGTTTGCGGGAGCTGTGTGCCCAAATATCTCATGTCTTTCATCTCTCTGAACCAGGTTTGGCTTCCCTGAAGTCAAGATGGTTTCCCCAGCTGGAAGAGGGGAATCTTATGTGGAAGTACTGTGTGTGTCCTAATGAGCTTCTGGGAGAGGTGGGGGTTCACACCAATAGTCCTCAACCATCAGTTTTTGTAAATAAGATTGAAAGCCCACGTGGCTTCATTCCACATGGCCTTTGTGCTGCTCAGCCCTTTGGGTAACTCATACAGGAGAGAGATCTGGCTATTCCTGCCCACCAGGAAATGTATCAGCCTTTATCAAGGCATGGGGCTTTTGTGGAAATGGATCAGATACGCAGTGTACCCGTGGAAAAGTCTAGCTTTCTTGGTAAGACAAGCAAGGAGATAGCTAAGGGGCAAAACCATTTAATGAATGAGTTCTAAAGAAATACAAAGAGTGAGGTATTTCAGACCAAACTAAGTATGAACTCCTGCAAGCAGCTAAGGCTTCTCCAATGGTTCTGGAGAATTAAAATGCTCTGAAAGGTCTGGTCCAGCCCCAGCCTCTCTTCCTCTGTCCTTTCTGACACAGAACAGGAGACAGGAACAGCGGTTTTCTGAGACAGAGAAGACGGTGGATCCTTTTGGGTGAAGGGCAGAGGGAAGGACAGGCAGTGGGAAACCACATGGATCAGTGCATCCCCCGGCCTCTTGTCCCCCTTCTCGCCCCAATCACCAGCCACAACTCTGTGCTCCGCAGAGCCCAGCGCAGCCAAGGAGGTGGAACGGGCTAATTAAAAAGGCAGCTTTAGAATGCCAGCCCCTGGTTGCTTGGAAATGGAATCTAACCATGGTATTATTTTTGAGCTTAGATTTTTTAATCTAAAATTCCATGTGATGGAAGAGATGGGTATTTAAACAGATGTCTGCAATTTCTTTAAAAAACAGAGATTGAGTTACAGATGGTGAAAAAGGGCCTGAGAATTAAAAACTCCTGAGCTACAAGGAAATTTACATGTGAGCAAAATGACTTGCTGAGATGAATGGTCCTGCAAGTCTGCACGTTTGAAAAATAAGCTTATTTCACCAAAAATATGAATATATTTTCCTTTCTGCATTGTCTGCTTCTCTACTGGCAGCCTTAGCCATCACCATCATCAATCAGCCAAGCTGATCGGGAAGGTCCTGTTTCTAACAGGCAATACATGCAGGTTTTTCCTTCTCTTATCTCTCACACAGACTTTTGGCCTTCCATGACCAAAACTCTGGATCTGAATTAATTTAAGAGGAAAATGAATTTACTCCATCTGTATATTTGGTTCCTGATTTCTCTCACTTCCATTTTATAAATTACAAATGAGTGGACTTTCATTACGTTGGTCTGAAAGGAAACCAAAGTCCTCATCTCTGCTTCCAAATGAAATTGGTTTTTTTTTTCCTTCTCTTCTGGTTTTGAAAAGAAAATAACCGAAATAAACATCAAGGGAAAAAAACAAATAACTTCTAACGCAACTTTTGAAGTGCAAAGAGCTGCATGTTGGGAGGAAAAACTGAACACATTTGGGAAGTGCTGGGGAGCAATTCAGGATCCAACATATCAGCTGGGAGCGTTGCGTGTTACTGCGAGGGGCTGATATTTGCGTGTTCTACAGGACAACCTTTTGAATGTTAGATAGAAACCACTTGTACTCTCTCTATTACTAAGCTTAGGTACAAGCTTCCTGGCACCAACTTCTTATAGATGTAAGAATCAATTGCAAAGAATAATAAGAGAATGTTCAGCCTATTCTTTTATAGATGATTGACAAAATGGTTTTAAAAGCGGCCTCTTGTCACTTTTAAAGACACAGAAGAGAGTCCTCACTGACTGCTCTGGGATCATTTAGGTTCGTTTTGGAGAGTGGAGAGGAAAGCAGATTTTGCCTTAGGAATCAGATGGGTGTCAGCTGTGGGGCTTTTCTGCCCTGCCGTGGGACTGGTTGAAGGTTTCACATTCATTGCAACTGAAAGGACAAGAGCATTGGGTTGGGTTCTTTTTAAACCAGATAGATTATTTGTCCAAATTGTTTATTAGATATTCGATAAAGTGGAGTTTAACAACAAAAATCATAAATCTGAGCATTTTCAGCAGTCTGTCTTAAAATGCTTTCCCTTCACAGTTGCTTGTCTTTGAAATTTTATATCCAGTGATATTATAATTACATTAATTTTCCAGCTGTCAGGGGATTTTCAAAGCTGATTCTCTACTTGAAATGTAAAAATCAAGAATTCCTGGCAGCTTTTTTTGGTTAAACTTCTGGATAACGTTTCAAGCTGGTTATTTGTCAAAGGGGAAGAAGGAAAAAAAGAAAGGAAAACGGCATGGCTCTGTTATGGTAAAAAAAGAAATATAGATTTCATTGGTCTCGTTGGAAATTAAACGGGGGGGGGGGGGAAGAATCACAGTATTGAGTATTTTATTTAATACTGCCATGGGAAATAAGGAGAATGCCTTGGAGTATAATCGTTCAAAACGGCTGCTGCTCTGAAATACGGTGATATATGAAATAAAGGAGGGTGGCAAAAGATGACAGCAGTGAGAGTGAGACTGAAGGAGAGCACAGAAATGCTGAAAGAGAGGAAGAGAGTGGTGAGCTGTGTGCTCCACAGGCTGCATTGTATGCACATGGAGTGGCTTTCTGAAGGGGCTGTTCCTTCTGCATCCTGCAGACAGACATGGTGCCTTTAGGAGGCCCATGGGAAGAGGAGGAATGTCTCATCTGAAGGACTTACATCCACTTGCAGAATGGGGCTGCGCTTGGTGCTCAGCGTGAGCTGTGCAGGGGATCTGCGCCCTCTGTACTTCGGGTCTCCCCATACCACAGCCCTGTAATATTCACACACGTGAATACCAAAGGAGGGAATCACCACCATCCTCTGCTGGAGCTGGGTCAGAAGTGACAGATTCTGTCACAGACGGAAGCTGAAGAACTGATTCACTTTAAAAGCATATTTATAGTTCTCATTTGCAGAGATCTCAGAATACCTCAAGGAAATGGCAAACTATATTATACCAAACAGTGTGAATCAATGGGAATGATGCACAACTTAGGACTCCTTATAGCAGCAGAGGAGTTAAGATGGAGTCGTCCATAGGGCGTTGGCTTCATGCAGTGCTGATGGCAACAAGTGGTTTGCACAATCCTCAGCCTTTCCCCATCCCTGGGGCTTTGCTACTGACTTCAGCTAGGGACAGAACTTCAGCCTGTTTGGCACTGGCCAGGAGACCACAGTGTGCCACACTTCATAAAGGAGAATATCTCATCCTTATGGAGCAATGGAAGGAATTTCTGAAGAAATGTGGTTGTGTTTTTTGTTTGTTTTTGTGTTTTTGTTTGTTTATTTTTTTAGTATGTGGGATTGCAATTCCATTTTGGCTTTCCAGACATCAAGAAAAAGCTGTCTGTTAGGGTGATGGTCTGCGTTGGTGTCACTGCAGAAGGGGTTAAGCAAGCAGCCATAAAGCCTTTCCAACAACTTCAAAACTTTCCATGAAGGAACGGATGAATTGACAAGAGATAATAAGAAAAGACAAAAATAATCATCTTGCTGGCAAGGTATTAATTATAGCTTTGTGTGGGAGAAGCTAAAATCCTCTCTGTGGACTGGGTGCCTTCTCCCAGGGAACAACCGTGCCCGCTCTGCCAGCAGCAGGGCCACGGCTTTGTATGGATCCTCGTCCTGGGACTGGGAGGGCAGCAGCACTGCCACGGCAGCGCAACGCGGCTCTTCCACCTCAGGGCGATTTTGCCTTCAGCAGTAAGGAAACATCCCTCTTTATTTTCACGGAACCTAGAGGGAAGTAACGCGTGGCCACCGTGTGTGGCACTGCTTTGCAGGGCTGCTGCGAGGGCTCAAAGCTGCCGCTCGTCCCTCTGCTGCAGGCTGTGCCCGGGGCTGGCGGGTACAGTGCTGGCGGGGCCGGGGGGTTTCGGCCTGCCAGGGGCTGAAGCTGCCCGATGGTTCCAGAGCTCCCTGGGACCCATGGCAGAATGCCGGGATTTGGTCGTTTCCCTGGGAAAACAGAAGCGCGAAAAGACGCGGGCAGAGCCGGCTCCCTTCTGAGCCAGGAAATCTCCGGCTTGCGTTTCACGGGACACCCTTGGGGTCGGGGCCGGAGGGCTCTCCGGGCTCTCGGATCGCAGCCGGATCCGGTCGGCTCACGGCCCCACGCCGTTCTCAGTCTCGCGGTGACGGAGCAGCGGTCCCGGTGCGCGGGGCCGCTCGGCAGCCACCCACACAACTTCCCCCGAAGTTTTGGCCCCGGCAGCTCCGAGGCGCGCGGCAGGAGCCGGAGATACGGGCCGCCCCATCCCTCCGGGCTTTCCACCTCTGCCGGACACCCCCACCCGGCAGCTCGGTTCCTGCCCGAGCCGGGGGCGGGGAGCGGAGGGACCCCGGGGGCGCGCCCGCCGCTCCGCCCCGCTCCGCCCCACCGCCCCCGCGCTGCCGCCTGGCGGGGCGGCGGGTGCCGCGGGAGGCTGCTCGGTGCCGCCGCCGCCCGGGAGGGAGGTTATGTAAGGGGGAAGGGAGGCGGCAGCGGGAGGAGGAGCAGGACGCCTCGCCGTGCCGCCGGGCAGCCGCAGCCGGGAGCCGAGCGGCCGCATGTGCGAAGTGGGAACCCGGCCGCCGCTGGCCGCCGAACGCGGGGAGCCGCCCGGGGGGGCCGCCGCCTCCGAGAGGTGCCGAGACATGGGGTGAGTCCGCCGAGCCCCGGCCCGGCCCCGCCGCAGGTGCCGGAGTGCCCTGCGGTCGCTCCCGGTGCCGCCGTTTTGTAGCGCAATTAATTATTTACCCGCGGCGGGAGCTCCCAGCCGAGCCGCGCCGGCGGAGCGAGCTGGAGCAAAACCCCCGGCGTGAGGGGCCGGCGGTGCGGACCCACCGGGACGGCGGGCAGCGCCGGGAATTCCCGGCGGGGAGCGGGCGGGGGTCCGTTGGGCAGCGCTCAGCCCCGGGCTGCGCTGTGCCGCCGGCAGCTGCCCGTGCCCTGCTCCGGTTGCGGGAGACGTGGCCGAAACTTGCCCGAACTGTGTCGGGCGTTCGGGAATCCGTGCAGATGTCCTCCGTCCTTTTATTTCTAATCTCTGCTCGCGTGTGGTGATCTCTCGCAGAATTCATCTTGAGTTTCCCCCAAAGCATTCGTACCTTTCTCCTATCCTCTAACTTTAACGCGAGGACAAAAGCCGAGTGCTGGCGTTCGAGCGGTGTGTGAGCTGAACATCGGAGCGGAGGTGAACGTGGTTCCTTAGGTTTCAGCCTAATGCTTGGAGAGCCTCAGGATCAAAACCGTTTCGGGGGATTCCAAGCTTCCATGCGCAGTTTGCTTTAGTTTGGTGCCATTAGGCTCTCGTACACCTTTTTCTCCCCCCCCACCCCGTGGCTGGGTGCTGCTCCCCAGGCTCTGGGCATCCTTGTGCTGCTTCCAGTTGTGCAAGCTCCCCCTCTGGATTGGTGTATTGCCATCAGAGTGCTATAATTTGAGACAATATGGATAAATAATGAATTAAAATGCCATGCGTATGCCTGAATTTGATACTCGGCAGCACTGAATACAAACCCAGAGGCAGAGGGGAGAAATAAGATCCAAGTGGATGTCTCCTGATGTTTCATTGCAGGATGACAAGGGGCTCATCTGCTTCTTCAGCGTGTAAAGTTCCACTAGAATTAAATAAAATACCCTTGGGGTCCTAGAAAGCAGCATCACAACATGCTTGCTGCTGGAGCAGTGCAGCCCTGCTGAATTCAGGCTGGGCTGCAACACCTGGCTGAGGGAAGCCCACCAGTGCCCCTGCACCTGTGTTTCTCTAAGGGCAGGTGTCTGCTGTGCTGTTTTTATCTGCTCTCTGTGCTGCTGGGTGAGCTCAGCTGGGAAGTGCAGCCAGGGGATGAAGGCAGCGCTCCCAGCCCTGCTTGGTGCTGTGCTGCCCCAAGAAGGGCCCTGCGGTGCCCAGGGTGCAGGTTGGGCTGCGCTCTCCAGTCCAGTTTGGTACCTGATTCAATGTGTGTGGCTTCAGTTGGTTCCTGTTGGTCTGATAGGGAGCTCATGCTCCTGACACCATTCCCAGGGCTGCAGCATGGGCTGCGCGCACCAGTACGCTCTGTACTGAGTGGTTTTTGCATGGATGTGTTGGAGGTGTCTCACGTCATTACCTTGCTATTCACCTTTCTGGCACAGAGAACTTCAAGTCTTGGTAGGAGAGCTTGGTACACCTGGCCAGGAGCCATCTCCATCTCTGCCTGTGTGTGTCGCAGCCTTGTCTTCTGTGGAATGGGCTCCTCTGTGCTCATCCAGCCCCATACTGTGCTGTGTGGGGCAGTGCAAAGTTCAGCCTGATTTGGAAGAGCAGATTTTTGTCCCAGCGATTCCACAGGATTTGCTTCCTGGGCTCAATTTGGTGTCACACGTGGGGCAGATTCCCATGGGAATTGTGGCAACAACTTGACTCCCAGCACTGAAAATATGTTATTATTATTTATTTTCTATTTCTGTTTTCTTCCTTTGGGGGTGACTGTTGCTAATGATTCATTTAAGTGCTTCCTATGGATTTGGCAGTGATGGATGGTGCTATGAAACCCGATAGAGCCACTCGAGCTCAGCAAAGCTATTTAAATTGCTTATTAGCTGTGAGCTGAGCTATTTAAACTGTTGTTTTAGTTCAGCTTAGTAGGCAGCAAGGTAGTGTCAAGTTTTACAAAAGTCATTCACGTGCTCAAAACCAATGAAGGCTGGAAGCCAACAGATGTTGAAACAAAAAGTGTATGAGCAAAACCAGGCACAACAGTGCCTGTTGTGTCCATGCAAACCATATCTCTGGGCCAAACTGTTGTTTGAGGTCGCACTATGCACTTGTTTACTTTGTAGGGAAAAACCTTCATGTAAGTCACAGCTTTCTTGTACCCAACTTGTCTGACAGCTGTCGCCAGCTCAATAATGCAAGGAACTAAGCTTAAAAATAATGCACTGTACCAAATTTCCAGTTGTAGAGGCTTTTGTCTGCAAATCTCTTGAATTGTGTGTTGGTGGTGCAAGCCAAGTGCAACTGAAGCCCAGAAGATGGGCAGCTACTCTGGGGCTCCAGTGTCCATGGGCTCTGCCCACTGATCTAACAGCCATGGTCTGATGTAGTTACCCTCAATCCGAGCAGTATAAGTTAACTTTCCAGTTATGAAGCTGCTTCACTTACAAGGTGATTTATGGAGGTATGGGCACGCTGCATCCTTTGTGCTTATGCTCTTTTACTGTTTTCATTTCTTTAGTATCTTTGCATTTCCTTATCTGTCAGTTACAAAATGCTTCTTGTTATGAGGCACGTTACAAGTTTGGATTAGATGTGGAAATCACTGCTGCTGAAGCTGGTATTTATATTATCTGTTGGATTAAAATTCAACGAATTTAAATATCCTCTGGCAATAAATTCGTTTCAAATCTGTTTTTATAAAACCGTATCAAGTGAAAATCAGGCCTCTGAGTGTCAGAGATGACTGCAGAAAGCTGCCTACCAATATGAGAGCAATGTGAGTGTGGCTGTGTGTGTGCGCTTTATAGGTTAATGATGAATTAGCAGATGTTTCTGCTGGCTGGTGTGAGGTGCTCCTCCGTGCTGCTGCCATGGGCACCCAGTGGGTGTCCCTGCCTTCTCTGCAGGGAGATGGAGAAGATGAGGTCCCAAGCCTGGGTCAGGCACTTCATGGAGAAATCTCATTGCACAGAGCCTGGGTCCTGAGCAGATCTGTGCCCTTCCTGCGGTGTTTATTATGAGAAGGGGCACTTGGGGGCCAGTGTTTCTGAGAGCAGTGCTTTTATTATGCAGCGACATCTAAGAGCACTTTCCCTTCTGCTGGTAGCTGTGTCCATCAGATGGATGGCTGCAACGATTTGGGAGGTAAAAGACTAAAGGGAGAAGGGAAGAAAAAGGTGAAGGATACAAAAAAGACATGATGAAAATAGTGTTATGGGAGGATATTAATTTTGGATGCTGTGCAAGCTGGCCTTTCCCAGTACCCACAGTACTTCAGATACCATGGTGATAAGATGCTGAAGAAGCTCTGTGATGGGTAGTAGCATCCTGGTGCAGGGGATGTTCCCTGGGGCCTCCATCCAGTGCCTGCTGGGATCAGCAGAGCCTCATGCCACCAGCTGCTGTGGGGCTGGTGTCCTTCAGCTGGAGCTGGGAGGAGGAGTTCTACTGCTCAGCTTCCAACTGGTGGTCGTGTTGGAGCTCAAGAGGCTGAGATCTGACAGACGCCACAGCTCTTCTTGTGATTCTTGAGGCAGCTGGCTGAGTGATGCTTGGTTTTTCATTGCCTTGCTTCCTTACGTAGCTATTCCTATTTCTGCAGAGTGGGGACGAATAGCTGCTGTTCCACTTTGCAGAATTCAGTGTCTGTGTGCAGACAGAGGTGTCTGCACACAATCCAGTAGAAAAGTCAGGTCCAGAGAGCTTCAAGTTCTGCATCAGCATCTTGAATTCACTGAAATGGATGGGAGAACTCAGTTGACCTCAACAGAATGTATAAAACCTGTTCTTTGTAGCTCCTTTCACATGTCTAATACAACTTTAATCAGGGTAGAGAGGCACAGAGCTCAGGGAGGTGGGGGCAGAGACGTGTGGCTGCCGTAAGGACGTGTGTGTGCTCGGCACTGCTGTGTCGTGGGGTGAGCCAGCAAACTAGGCTGTCCCAATGTTGGGGCATTCCCTCACACCTGCTGCTGGCTGGGAGCTCTTGTCCCTTCTTACACAGCGATGTGAGAGGTTTGTAACGCTGCAGATAAATGTGTGCAACCAAATTAGTGCAAAAATTCCCAGTGTGAATAAACCCACAGGAAAATAAGAGAATGGAAGAAATTGTGGAGCAGGCTAAGAGAAGAGGAACAGGAAGACAGGGTGAGTGAATGAATGACATGAGAGAGAGACTTGGGGGTTCAGGAGCCTGTTCAGGAGACTGTAAAGTCTGCTAGAGAGAATGTCAGCAGAATACACCAGCACAAATCCACAACTGGCAGGAGTGCCCTGGCACACTCAAAGCCCAAGTTACTCATGCAGGAGGTGCTGAAGACAGCAAGCAAAAAGAAAACTTCAATGCTGAGAAAGTGATCGCAGCCAAGTTTCTTTCAGCTGCTAGCCTAATTAATCACTTAATTTGATTGCCACTTGAGGACAGGCTCATAAATAAAATATCCTCCCGAAGTTGGGATGTCCCTCTTCTATCTGAAAAGAGGAGGGTAGTAGGTCTCCTGGTAACAAAAGCATCATTTGAAATGTTAAGAAGAGTTATTTGATGTTCAGCTCCTTTAACCG
Organism: Centrocercus urophasianus; assembly: GCF_019232065.1. NCBI lineage: Eukaryota > Metazoa > Chordata > Aves > Galliformes > Phasianidae > Centrocercus > Centrocercus urophasianus. Next base: position 8,770,456 of record NW_024884789.1, read on the forward strand.
AAAGTAGTTTTAACTGGTTTGGGATGTGACGAAGTGTCTGAAACTGTATGAGTGGGTTTCCTGTATGGCTGGAAGGGACAGAGAGGAGCAGTCAGCTTGCTGGGAACCCGAAGTTTCCCAGCAAGGACCAATGCAGAAACAGCTGGTTTCGCAGCTTGATTTTCTGCATTGCTCTTTATTCACTCATTTGGTTGCATTAATGCAGTGCCTACAATAAATAGCCTCACCCATGAAAATATATTTAAGGAAGCATAAGCATTTTGAGTCAGCCATTTGTTTTCCTGTTGACTTTTTGATAGGGCAGTTGCTGAGTGGGGAGGCCTGCAGGGTGTCCCACGGTCAGCTCCGTTCCTGCTTTCACCTTGAACGCCGTCCATCACCTCCGTGCACCTTGTGTGCTGCAAGTACAGTGTGTGGCTTATTGATGTTGTGCTCTGGTGGTGGCTCTTTAGGATGTAAATGTGCTTAGGGGAACATATTTCAGCAAAGTTTCTCCCAATAATTCAGCTCTGCACTGTAAATAGCTGACAATCCTGTTATTAAATCTCAGAATGTGGCAAGGCAAGGGCACTGCCTTCAAACAAAGGCAGGAAGCATTTAAGCTTGAGCTATAAAGGAGCACTTTTAATGGCAAGAGCAATTAGGCAGGGAATAGGCCATTAACATCAAGGAAGGTTACTGCTGCACCGCAACCACACATCACTCCGCACGGGTTGCGGACGGTGAGGAGGGCTTTGTAATAGCTGCTCCTGCAAAATGTACGAGATGAGATGGGATGTTGCAGTTGATCTTTGATTATATTTTTGATGACACATCCTAGCTGCTCTCTGCCTGTTGTAGGAGAGGAATCTGCCCAGCACTGCTGGCTCAGATGTTCAGAGCTTACCTCCTGCGTGGCATGAGGAGTTGGCTGCTCGCTCCCCGTCGATGCAGTGACCATTAAAGGCGATGGGGCCCTCTTGCATTGCTTGGAAATGCTTCATAATGATAGTTTTGCCACTGGGGTCACGATTCAAATGAAGAAAATATTTTAAATAATTGATGCTGTAGGCATTTTCGGATTTGTTTTAAAAAATCAGTGTTGCTGGATGACATCACTAAGCGGGACAGCCTGCTTAATGACTCATATGGGAGCAGTAGGCTCTGCTGTGTAGGTGTTGTAGAATTTGTGGGCTTCATGTTGAAGGCTGGCAAGGCTGGGAGCGTTAGCTGCAAAACAACTGTGGCTTTATTATGGGGAAGAGGGAGCAGATTTGACACAGGGGAAGGAGGGCCTGGCAGTGGAGGTGTGAGCAGAACTGGCTGCTGGTTGTTGTGCAGAGCTGGTTCCCTTCTGTGGCAGCTCATCCTCCCCCCCACATGCCAGCCTGATCTTATTTATCCAACGGGGTTTATTAAAATGTGAGATTGTAGGGATTGCTGAAGTGACAAACTGCCTTATTTCCGTCTGGAATTCTCACTGCAGCCTACAGGATTTAGAAACTTCAAATTTTCTGTAGGAGTTGCATTCCTCTGCCTACACGTGGGGGCACAGAATGAGCCCTCTGGAGCTGCAAGGTACTGCTCCCCACTGGCATTTGCTTTGTAACAATAAGAGAAACCCTGCCACTGCGTTCTTACCAGCCCAGTTTAGTACATTGATGCAGCAAGGCAGCAGAGACCTCTCTGGAATACATTCAGGACTACATAGCCAGCTTGTACAATATATATTTTTTTCCTGGAGCTAGTCCTAGCTGTGCTGAAGATCCTTCCTTCTGTAGACTGTGAAGTGGTGTGTTCAAGTGCCCTGTGTAATTACTTCTTGTTTGCCTCTGCTTAATCCTTTGCAGTAGATTCTCAATACAAAGGGAACACTGTGTTTTGAGGAAAAAAATATGAAGCTTCAATCTTGAAAAACCTGGGAAGGAAACATGAATTTTATCATGTGGAGGTCTGAGCATCTTATTTTCAGTATTTATCACTGCTTGTTCTTGCTTTGGAGGAAGAACGGTAGTGGAGCCAGTGCTGGGAGCAGTAAGCAAGGCTCTCCCTTGTGCAGACACAGTGCTTCAACAGAGATGCTCGCTGTCTCTACTTCATATTAATTGCATTGCAGGGACTGACTCAGGTTCTGTGCTTTGGTGAGTTGTCCTACAATTTGCAGCAGCAACACTCGCTTGTTGCCTTTGTTTCATTCCCAGTGTTATTGGGCTTTTGTGTTCAGGCTTCCCACTATGAATCTGTTGCGCACATCTAAAATGTCTTCCTGCAGTAGCTTAAGTGGGAGCATGTGATCTGTTTTGTGATATTGGAAACTGTCAATGAGAGCATTTCAGTAAAGGGGAGAGATGCTCTGAGTGGAGCACATCTCAGTGGCCAGAGCCTGGGGCCACACAGTGTCCGCTGCACTGCTTGCAGGACACGTAGGGTGTAACAGCAGTTTACTGGCTGTGTCAGTGATGCCCAGGGATGCGGCAGAAGCCCAGTTCTGGGAGGCAGCTCAGACACCAGTGCAAAGCTGTCTCCAGTGACCTATTATTTGTGACACCTCCAGGATTTACATCTTCCTACCCTGGTATTCCCCTGCTGGCATCATCCTATGTCTAACCAGGCTATACCTGCACGCGTCCAGGAGAGAGGTAAGCCTCCAACTCTTCCACCTCCGTGTACCCCAAGATGCTGGCAGCCAGAAAGCCAAATGCTGCCACACCTGCCAGGAAGCTTCTGTGTAGGTGGATCAGCCCCAGGTGCTGCAGGTAAAGCAGCAACTGCCCTGGGGTGTATGGGAAGAGATAATGCCTCTTTGGACACTGTGTGTGTATGCGTGTAATCCAGTGATTGTCACAGTAATCTCCACTCCTCCAGCTGGAAGAGGGAGAAGCTTGTTCTTTCATGAGACAATAAAGGAGATTTAGCTGCCTCAAATTCACACAAAGGTGAATGAGAGCTCTCTTCCTGATGATTTTATCTTGTGTGGATGACAGCTGTCTGTCACTTATATGTACTCCACTACAGGAGAGAGCCTGGTTTTTTTTGTTGCTTGCTTACAGAAGTTGTCTTACGAGCTTTTATTTCAGGGATCATATAAATAAATAATAAAACATCCCAAATGCATAGCAACACTCTGATTTTTTTTGTGGTCTTTTTCAAGACAAACGGAAACTGGCTTGGCTGAGAACTTTGCTACACCCAGATCCAAGGCAATTCAGTCAAAAGCTTCCACCTCTTTCGTTGTCACAGGGGAGCACTACAGCTGTGGAGCCAGGGTCTCGCTGCTACTTTCCTAAAGTGGCCTGGGGATGAGGAGGCCAACCTCCTGCACAGCTCCATAGGTCTGCATGGACCTGTGCTTCCTCTATGAGCTCTCTCCATGCTTCTTTCACCTCCTTCTGTGCTTCAGAGCAGGAGAATGGGCTTTCTGCATAATGTTAAACTCTGCTCTGTCTTTGGAGAGGTCCAAAGGACAAATAATGTCTTCAAAGTTTCCTCACAGCCCCCTTGGTGTTGCTCTTCTCAAAGTAATTTCCAAGGCACAGATAGTTCTGAGCATCATGACCTCCAGAACTGCATACAGTGGGAGATGCTTTAGCTCTGGAGGACTTAATTTGCAGTACTCAGCCCAGCGCTCCCACCAGTTTCACCTGGCTTGGCCTGCAGAGAGCAGGCTGGGTTTGCAGAGCACTGCTGCCTCCAGCTTGCGGTGCCTGGGGCAAGGGCCTTCCTGTGCTCACGGTCACCTCTTTTCCCTCTGCAGAGTCTGCTCTGAGTTGTGTGCTTTCAAAGCAGTAACCCTGTGTGCCCGTTGTTTAGATTCCTTTACAGGAATGTCTCTCCATTGACTTAGAAATTAGTGTTCCAAATTCTGTGTGGGAGGAATTGCCAAAATCCTTATATTTTAAGCTTTAAATGAAGTCTTGGAGTTTGGAGAGGAATCAAAATATCTAATCCCTGTTTGATCTTTCCTTTTCTGCCTTATGAATTGGCATCGTTGTCTTCAGGAGATGCAGCAAGCTCTGGGAGGTCTTTCCCATGAAATGTGGAAATGTAACATTGCACTGATTTATAGTGTGCTTTCACATAACTGTTACATCCATACAAGTGACACAGGGCTGTACTGAAAAGAGTTTATGCTCGTCAGCTCCATTATTGGATGTCCCTCTGAATTATTGGCCAGAGGAGAGGCCAGGCACGTGGCTGCGGGTGGTTTGGACATTTCAGTGTTGCCTGTCATTCCTTACAACAGTGGCTGGTTTTTGTAAGGCTAGTAGGTCTGTCCACACCTAGCACTTCAGATCTCAGCTTCTTGTCCTGTCTTTTGTCTTCTCAGTCTTCTGCCACCTGTCCTTGCTCCTGGAGCTGGCTCCTGTGTTTCACTGGTGACTATGTAGTGATACAGCCGGTCAGTCTGCTTGTCTATGGAGAAATGGGCCATTGAAATGTTTTGTTGTTTTTTTTTCCCCCTGCTATTTAAGAGTAGCAAATCTTAAAAGATCTCTGAATGCTGGTTTCTGTAGCAGACCCTGTTGAGTCCAATCAGTTTAACTTCTAGGGTGCTAAAGTGTAAACCTGCAAAAAGCATACTAAGAACTTCTCACCAATTGGCACCTTGTCTGCAGCAGCTGGGTGAGCAGTTGATCCATCCTGCACGTTAACACCAGGCACTAATTTTAGACCATGGGATCTAAAGCTCAGTTCCCAGCTCTTGACTTGCTATAATTTACTCATGGCAGTGGGGGAAAATGGTGCCTCCTTTGCTGGTCTAAAAAGTGTATGCATCCACTAGCAAAGTGTCTACTGCCATGAGAGTGCGCTTGAATCAAATTGCTACATAACACAAGACATGATTTTTAATCCTTTCTTAAAACCGATGTTTAGAGTTATATTCTGTAAACGAAGCAAAAAGTCATTGAGTTGTGTAACATGGCTTATGCTAGCATGAAAAGCCTAGCTAGAATATACTGAACTGATTTTGGTTGTGTTTGTTTGGTGTAAAGAAGCAGTAACCTAGGGCAGGGAGGATCAGCTCTCCTGCATGTGCTCTTTGGTGATTTTGAAGGGTGAATTCAATGCTGCTCCATAGATCACACTAAAAGTTTGAAGTTCTACAGCAGAGTATTAATGAAGGACGTGGCCACAAGAAGGCTGTGTCACTGGGGATGTGTGTTGGCCTGATGTATCACCCACCAGTGCTTTGTCTGCATTTGGTAAATGGATGAGCTCCAGGCATTGCACTGAAGTAGCGCTGCCCAACGTAGTCGTGTTGATCCAGAGCTGAGTGGGATGAGACCATGGTTGTAGTCCAGCTGGTGGGGGCTTAAAGCACAGCTCCAACAGAAAGGGATTTGATACATCAGGAACAGTATATATGTACCTGAGCACAGCCAGCTCACAGAGTGGCTGGAATATCAAACCGCTGATAGCAGCAGCTAAACAAGGGCAATCAGAACAGCTACGGTGATGTGAGCTCTCCTCTGGCTATGACAGCAGTGCTGTGCCCAGCTGGGGACTCATCCGCTCCCATCGATAACTGTGTGATGTCTGTCGGCATCGAGCCTGAGCCCAGTGGGAATTCTGGGAGAGAGCCTGGCCCTTCTGAGCTGGTTCTATCCCAGTCTGTGGAAAAAAAGTATTTTAGATTATCTCATTGCTTTAAACGTTTCTGGTAAGTGTTAATATACTTTTGGTGCGGTGGAAATAATTGACATATGGCTGTAAGATTTGCCATCTGTCCAGAGAGGATGAAATGCAATTAGTCCATGTAGTCCATTTATCAATCCATAAGTGGCAGTATTCACAGTCCTGGCAACTTCAGTTGCTGACAGAATCAGCCCACCTGTCTGGCTATGCTGTAGTCAATAAATAAATGAGATGGGGGAAAGCGCCATTCAGCTGCGTCCTTCACCCTTGACAGACGTTATTTAAGAAAGCAAAGTCTGCACTGATGTGAAGGAGAAATGTTATGCCTTAATTTTGGGGGATACTTTAGTTCTGGAGCCCTGACAGTGGCTGTTCAGAACTTGGGTGAATTCTGCAATGCACATCTAAAAAACCCGGGAGCTCCTCATCTGGTTTTAAGTCTTACCCAGCCATATCTTGGATAGGAAGTTCATAGCAAGAATGTGTGCTACCTTTTGTATATCTTGTGTATTTCCAGCCAGCCCATGCTATTTTCTGAGTCTGCTGATACAAGAATGCCATTTTTCACGTTATTTGCATTATAACTCCTAGTTATGTAACCTGCATCACATGAAAAATGCTGATGCTCGAAGTGAAATCCTCACAGAGCCCACACCTCACATAACCCTCACAGCCTGGGCAGCAGTGCTGCAGTTGGGGACGTTGAGGCCTTGGGAGTGGAGGGCTTTGCCAACAGGTGGCTGTCGGCTTCAGGAATTGCTGGGGGAATCTTATCTCTGTACTGCCCACAGATACGAGCAGTTTGCTTTACTGCGGAGTTGAAGACTGTAAGGGTTTAGTTTTGTGGGAGTTTTGCTGATGTGCTTTTCCCTTTTCTTTGTGGGAGGAGGAGTACTGGTGTTTTGTGTGTTTCTGTATACACTGTGTTTCTTTGCATATAACCTGCAAATTGTTTCTCAGGTTGAGTTGTGCCTCCTCTCTGAGGCTTAGGAGATTTTCAGAGAATCCTCACTTCTGTGCTGGGCTTTTTTATTCCAATGAGTAAGTGCATTCCTGAGATCTGTTCTGTAAATCTGATGGCAGCAGATGGTGTTATATTGGCAGAGATTAAAATTATCAGTGAATAACATTAGCCTCTAAGTGTTTGAAATTTCCTTTGTATTTTTAAATTGAAGTAGATAAAACATGCCATTAAGTGCTCTCGATGGCTGCTGGTATGTAGGTCACTCCAAAAGTAATGCCTCCTATTTATTTCCACGGAAACTGCAACAGATACAAAGAGCACAATAACACTGGTAGAACAAATTCTCGGTTAACACTGTTTTTCAGCTTAGTCACCACCATTAGCTATGTGTTTTCATCAGCAATGAACCAGAGCCTGCGTGCCATGCTCGTAACAATCTGCACCAGTGGAGGTGACCTGCTGTCACTGTCGTCACTGCTGAAACACACCAACACCACCTCACTGTGCTTACATCCTCTGGTTGGTCCCCATAAACGTTTAGCAAGTGTCAGTGGATGTCAATGGGTGCATTTTTATTCTGCATTTTTATTATTTAGTGGCACTCTTTTGCTCCATCCACACTTCCATGCCAGACACGTTCTGTCAGACTGTCCCTCTGCTGCCATCTGTCCCACAGCAACAACTTGGAATGGGATATTGGTCGGAAGGTTCTACCTCTGCTACCAGCCCACCAAATCTCTGCCTCTGAGCATCATAGAATAGGAGCCATTACTTTCAGAGCAGCCTTTGTAAATGCAGTAGCTCTAAGAGCTGTTCTCCCATTCCTCAGAAGTGCTGCTATGTGCCAGCAGCAGACAAAGTATTACAGCTGTTGAAGCAATGCAATTAAAATTCCCAGGGAATGGCAATCTGCTCCACGTGGTCCAGACTCAGGGAGCGCAGAACAGAGCTCGCTGTGGCAGCACTTGTTCATGTCCAGGCCTTTGGGGGCTGTGAGCGTGGCAGACATGCTTGTGCTCAGAGCTGTCCTTTAAAATGCAGTCTGTGTGTTCCTGTCTGCATTTGGTGTTTTCTGTCCTTTGGATGGCTTAATCGAGGAGGAGGCTGGAGCCAGGGATCTGTTTAAACATGACACTGCTGTGACCAGGCCGCTGCTGTCAGCACAGGCAGGCTGAAACGTGTGCTGAAAACCTGGTGTGAGCCCGGCTTTGCATCTCGCTAATCCTTTATGGAGTGAATTGCTTATTCTTTTAATTTCTTTTAATTTTTATGTGCCTCAGCTGCATTAAAAGCATGCATCCTTGTGTTAAGCCATCCACTGACACTTGCTGTGTCCTCTAACAGAGCACCCAGGCCTGGGCAGTGCTGAGCCCCATGGTGCTGTGCCAGCAGCTCCGTGTGCTGCGCAGGACACAGCTGACCCCATGCCTGGCTGTGGGCAGGATGAGCCCGATCGCTTTCTCCTGGCATTACGCTTGGTGGAGTTCCTGATTCGCTCCTTTAGGCGGTCGATCAGAAGGAGTTATCTGGCTTGTTCTTTAAACTGAACTGATAAGCTTCCCCTCCAACCCCCCTCCACCCCCCCCTTAGTGTAAATGGAATAAAAGCCTCAAGGGAGAGCGTTTGAATAGAATATGAAAAGGATATTGATAATTGTGTGTGTGGATTAGTGCAGAAAAGTGCTCTGCTCCAGGGATCTGCTTAGTGCCGTGGTGTGTAAGGTGATAGAGATTTTAATCATGTTGTTTTGCAATAGTAATGCTTTAATTAAGCTACTGATTAAAATAAACTTTTTTGATTTGTTTGTGTGCAGATGACCTCGTCTGCCATTTAAATGGTTACGACAAGTAAAAGGAAAATGTCCTGAGCTTTAATCCTGATTATGAAGATGCTGCCCTGCTGGTGGCAGTGGGTCTGCATGGTCGGATGCACTCAAGGTCTTTTGTTCCTGTATTGCGTTTGTAGATACCGTGTATTTTGATCATATATCCTCTGACATTTAATCTTTCATTTTTAAATGAACACCGAACAGTGCGCGCAACCTGAAAATATCCCCAGCCTTCTACAACACAGAAGACATTGCAAAGGATTGATAACAATAAAAGAAATGGAAGGATTTTCCTGCCGGTTTGCAAACACAAAGTTAGTTCCCATCTAGCTCCAAGCACTGTGTTGATGATAGCTTCTCCTTCCTGATCTCACCGTGTTAATGTGAGAGGGGCACCAACCCACGCAGATGTAAGGAGGATGGAACAACGTGTGGCAAGGCTGGGGTGTGCAGAGTCTTGTTTTCAGGTGCTACTCAAGGAAGCTACTGCAGGGCATGTCTCCAGCCAGGCTGTGCTGTGCTGGCTTTGTTCTTATCCATCCCATATGGGATGCATTCCAGTGCATGTTCACAGGTCTATGAGTTATGAGGAGTGCATGTCTCCTGCTTGGGTGGGAGAAGTTGGCAGCAGGGCAGGCTGGCAGCCCCTCAGACATGGGGCTACCTGCTCCAGGATTTATGCTTCCAATTTCAGATCCCAGTCTATCACTGCAATATTACAGGTGAGCGCTGTGCTCTGGAGGAGGCTATTCTGGAAGCATTGGCACTGCTGGGGCTGAGGTGAGCCCTATGGATGTAATTTTAACCTATCCACAGGAATTTATAGGCTGGGGGGGGGGGGGGGGGGGGGGTGTTTATGTGCTGATGCTGCCTCATTCCTCAATGAGGGTAGGAGAGTTTGTTTCTAACCTGGCAAAGGGGATAAACAGAGTACTATTATTTCCTTTCCCCTCCCCCAGTTTTGTTGGTTTTGAATTTATCCCTGTGTACATTGGAGGCTGTGTAAACCTTTCCAGAAATGCAGATTTATGGATTCTCTTTCAGTGCCTTCTCAGGAAGAATCTCTGAAATAAGAAGAGTAACGACCAGTTTCACATACATACCTATACTTGGGATTTTTTGTGTGATTTTTAGTTTTAATTTTATTTTTAGAACAATCTTACCTATAGTGGAATAGTTCAGGGTCCTTTCAGCTTCTGCCTCTTGTGTGTGTTTATTCACTGAGTGTCTCAGAAGACAAATAACTGATAGCCCATAAGTAAAGCGTGAGCTTTTTCACTGTCCACCTTAAGCCTTTTCATTAATGTATTGCCTTCATAAAGGCTTATTGCTATTGTGAGCTCTTCCAGACGCTGCAGTGATTTTTGCACTGAGAGCTTTTGTCCTGAAGACTTATTCTTTTGGACTTACTCAGCTGCTAATCAAAAATGAGATTAATTAATATCTGTGCTTTTGACAGAAAATTTCTCTTTAGCTAGCTGGTCTTTTTTCTTTTTCTTTTTTTTTTTTTTTTTGGTCTAAGTAACTGGAACTATTATGTTTCCTACAAATGTAAGAAGCACTTTTGCTGATTACATTGTCTGTTGAAATAATAATGACTTTAAAAGATGGAAGCTAAAAAGATGTCTTTCTTTTTCATGAATGTAATACATTTCTGCAGGTGAGCTGATACTGAAAGTAGTACAAAGTGAGCAATGAAGAATCATGCCAGTGGCCATTTGAACAAGTTGCATGACCTCCCCCTCAGTTAGCACTGCTGCAGCAGGGATGTAACAGCAGAGCAAAGCCTGGGTGCAGCTGTGCCCTGTTCATCCCACCTGTCTCTCTGGGCCTGGTCACCCATCTGCTGCACACAGCAGATATCTTCTCTTCCCTTTTTCTGCCTGCCCTGTTTTGCTCAGAGTTGCTTCTCTGTCCTTGCAAGTAATTTTCGCTGTGGCAGTAGCTGTGTGAGAAGGCCTGCTCCCATTTCAGGACCAACAGGAGCTGACCAGGTGCAAGACCACCTCCAAGACTCTGCAAGACCACCTCCTGTTGCAGAGTGCCAGGCAGATGTGGTTTGTGCAGGAGTTGAAACCTCTGTCAGCATCCCTCAGGTCTGCTGCGATTGCTAATTTTTACAATAATCGCTTCTGTTGAGCAGTGAATATTCATCTGTTGAGTTAGGCTTTTCCAGTCATGTGATGAAAAATTTCCCAGAGTGGGAGATCTGCTATCAAACTGCCCTGTGATGTTAGCAGTAGTGAAGCTGCAGATGGGAAATGAGGCAAATTAATTTTATTTCCAGGCTTGCTACTGGCTCCGTTTATCCCAGGATGCCATCTCTTTCTTTATGGCTGCTTCCTCAGATGTAAAATGGAGCCATTACCACCTGCCTGCTCTGTGATACCGATTTTGCAGTCTTGCAAGTCAGAGCAGGCTCTGTGCTTCTGATGGCTATGAGTGCTGGCAGCCAGTGCCCGGCCTTCCGTGTTGCATCTGATGAAATTTGACTGACCTGAATTAATTAGCACATGCCAATTTGGGAGGGTAGAGAGCTGCCTGCTTTTGTAATGCTGGTTTGCTGCCATCACATCTGCAAAACATCCACACTTAGCTTTTGCCTCTGCTCTGCTCCATGCTGTGCTACCTGGTGGTGACAATGCATGCTTGAAAATCCCAGCTGCTTTGCATGGGCAGCTCTGGTTAGATTTGGACAACTGAGTCTTGCAGAGGTGTGAAAACAGCCCCACCTTCTCAGTGAAGAATCTGACCCTCGTGTGACGCTGCTCAGTGCCTTTCCCTGATGAGGAGATGTAGGCCACCATGAGGCCTCTTCTCTGAGCTGAACAAACCAAGTGCCATCAGCAGCTCCTCATGCACCTTGCCCTCTAGATTCATTCTCATCCATACTACCCATTTTTAAGAAGCTGGAGCACCAGCATTTCCTGGCGGCTTTGCTGTCCTCGTCCCACAGGGCCCGGATGGGGACCATGGAGAAAAGAACTCTTTATTTTAGCAATGTTGCCCATTTTTGCATTGTCATTAATTTACCACGTGTGGCACTCCAAATTATACTCTGTGTAAATATATACATATATAAGAGATTAGTTCATTTTATTACACTGTCATAAAGGCAATAATAGTGATGCTTGATCCAAATTACCGTTGGCACAATGCTTATTGTGCTGGATTTAGCAAATATGTGTTTTTGCATTGTGTTGCAGTGATGCAGAGTATGTATGTCACGATATAGGATCTTATGTGCATGCTGACTGTTCCTTCTGAAAAGATCCTCATCTAATGTTTGTTAGAGCACATCACTGCAGATCTGTTGCAGCTGTCAGGCAGTGTAAATCTCAGCATGTGCAGAAGGTGGCCTGTAGCAGGAAGCATCACATTCCAAAAACTGCTCTGCTGCATGGACTGGAGGCACATGCATCCCGCACCAGATGCGTTTTAAAGACACACACTCGTAGAATTTGTGTGATTATTTATCAGCTGTAAAGGAGCACTGCACCTTGCACTGCTATGGATGCAGCTACTGAGCTCTAGAGCCTTCATTCTTTTGCTTTTATAATGCCTATGAAGAGATTAGCAGCATATTTCTTAGATAATGGGGAACTATTGCTTTTTACATGAGATTTGTTTCACATGGCACAGAGACAGATGTTAAAAGTCAACTAAAATAGATAAAAACATGGTTTGAAAATTGTAATCATGTTTATAGAACGTGCTGGCCACCTTTAATAGTACAGTTTATCAAAGTGCATTCTCTATTTTAATCTGCATTATTAAACAAAGAATCATTGGCTATAATTTAGACCTCCATTTGCTAGATTTCAGGCTGCTTTACTCTAAATGGTGGATGTTAATGTCAAGTTGATTTTTTAAAGTTTTTTTTTTCCTTTAAAAAGAAATGTATTTAATCAGTCATTAACAATTTTGTTTAAAATTCATGAGAGTTTTAAACATTCCTAAGTTCTCTTTGTCTCTTGATTTATGTCTCTCATCTCAGCTGCCTGGCAGAGCTGCTCTCCTTGCCTGCATGTTCCCATTGCCACCAAGTTACAGGGGCTCGTGCACCAAACAAGAGCCAAGTTAGCCTTGTAGCTTCTGGATATCTCCACATTTACTTTGTATGGTTGCTGCTGCAGTGAGGCCGGGCAGCATTTTAGCAGTGTTTTCTGGTACTGTTAAGGTGCCTTAACAGAAATGTGTTATAAAGTTGCTTGTGGGTCGGGTTTTTATGAAGGAAAAGTCCGAAACTCCTTAAAGTTCAGGCTGTGATATATAGGTCATATTACTAGCAGTAAAAACAATAGAATCTGCTAAAAATATACAGCTAAGTAGAAGGCAAAATTCTAAATTACCCTCTACTCAGGGGACGTGTATATTTTTAGAGTAAAGGAATAAATCACTTGGGGGAAACCTCCCTTCCCTGCATTCCTTATTGCAAACAGACCCATGGCCTCCAAGGACGTAATACTGCTAATCCATATAACGTGTGATGGAAGTCTTAAAAAAGTATTACAGAGCTCTGCCCTGCTTTCCTCCCAGGCAGGGAGGCAGTGATGGTAGCGTTGGAAATGGGAGGCAGATTCCCATTGCGGCTGGTGAAGAAGAGGTGCTGTATGTGCTGTTCCTCCATAGTTGTAACATAGCAGTCCCTTTGTAATGTAAATTGATTTTGCTGAAGTATTTCACGCAGTTCAGCGTGCTGTCTATTCAGGAACATGCATGGCAGCCCCTGGAAAACGTCAAACCTTACATATGTCTTGCAAGGAAAAAAAATCATGTCATTTTCTCCCTTCTGAGGGCCTTGTAGGGCTTTGCAAGATCACACAGTGTTTGAGCTACTCCCCTCAATTTTAATTCAAGTGTAATGATTGAGAATGTGTGTGATGGTTTGTACTGTTCCTACATGCGGGACCTGAAGTTTTTGTGTTTTAAAAAGAGGTGGATTTAAAAGCAGCTGAAAAAAATTGAATAAAAACATAGTTCCAAAATGACAGGACTGAGAATAATTTAAGAGATTTATTTGTATGGGTGGGAAAGAGTAAGGTGTGAAGAGATGTCTCTGGCCTTTCACATATCTGCCTTCATTTGCTTTGTGTGTGGATGAGATAAATGTTTGGGGGAGTTAACAGTGGTGGACTCTGTTGTAATACAATTGCTTTTGAATACTGTCAGAATTCTGTCAAGTTCAACTATCAAAGATAAAACATTTTGTATGTACTGAGAACGTGCTGAACTTAATTAAGTGCACTCAATATATACCATTATAAGCTGTAGCTTTTAAGAACAAAAAGCATGAATATATATAGTTATTTAATATATGTATTTATATAAACAGCATATCTTGATTTGCAGTTCACTTCTAAACTTGGTTTAAAAGTATGACTTGAAAATAATTGACTTTTGCCACCTGTAAGTGATGTTAATTGTGCTCTAGAAGCCTTGATGTGTATTGTGCCTTGTCCTTTCAGCCCTGCATCCGCTCTGCTGTTGCTTGTGGTTTGGGTTGCCTGTGTGTAGGGCAGAAAACACCAGGTACGAGGTGTTCCTCATGGTGCATAGGGCTGGGATGAGGGAGGCCACAGCTCACCCGATGCAGTCGTGTGCTGGCAGGCAGCATGGGGCCTGGGACCCATTTCATTTCCCCCTTACTGCTCATGCTGATTAACTGCCCACGGAGTAGTGCAGTTTTAATGATAGGGACTTTAATATTCCAGTAATTATGCTGTGCCTTTGCTTTGCTAGCATTGTTAGCACCTCTGCAGAGCAGTCCTGGCCCCAAGCAGGCTCACAGCAGTGAGCAGGAGAGCCAGCTGTGTGGGGTTTGTTGGTGCTTTTGGCAGAATGTGTGGATGTGGGAAGAGTGAGCACACATGAGCATCCCTTCCTGGAGATTGGTATTTTGAGGAAAATTTGGGTTACAAAGTCATCATAACACAAGGAAGAAAAGTTAGCTTTGTGCTGCCTGGTCAAGTCTGGGCTTCTGGGACATTTCATCTTCTGCAGACTCATGCATCCATTTCTCCTGTCCCTCCCTATTCTAGAGAACAGCCCATCTTCACCACCAGAGCCCATGTCTTCCAAATTGACCCCAGCACGAAGAAGAACTGGGTCCCCGCAAGCAAGCAGGCTGTAACTGTTTCCTACTTCTATGACAGCACGAGAAACAGCTATCGGATTATCAGTGTGGATGGAGCCAAGGTAGGAGGTTGATGGTATCCCAGTGTGTTTTCTGTGTGGAGAGCATCATGGCTGTCAGCCCTGGCTGGCAGTAGATGTAGATGAGCTGCGTTGAACACGTAAATTGATAAATACTTGCTTTTTCTGTATATAATCTATTGTGGACACTTGTAGTGACAATTGAAAAGACAGTGACTTAAAAGTTATTTTTCCCAAATGAACAGACCCAGACAGGATTTTATCTCCAATTAGTTTGACTTCATGGTCTTAATGTGCCAAGGGCTTAAACTGCCAACGCGTAGTCTGTAGCACAGTGCTTAAACCCACCTCCTGTGCTAGGTAGATAACACTGAGGTCTCTTTGGTGAAAAAACATTCTTTTTAAGGAGAGCAAGGAGATAGATACATGCAGACTAGGGCTTTTGATTTAAATGCCAAGTACATATTCCATTTTGCATGGTTGAAATGTTTACAGGTTAGCACTTAATTTTCTACAGCTTGTCTACTGGAGTTCATCAGCGTTGAGTGACAAATTAGGCATGAAGATGTTTTCCCCACTCATGGTTTTTTTTTTTTCCTGACTTTGTTTTACTTCCCTGAACAGTGTTCTGATGTATTTCCTGCAAAAATCTTCATCACTTGAATTGACAACTGCTCTAATACCTTTAATGCCTTCTTTTTTCAATTTGTCTCCCCCAGTTTAACTTGTGAGGTGACTGCTTTTCCCTAGCAGTCTACAGATGTGTTAGTTAAAACGTTCCAATCTTGCACAAAAATCATTAGTTATTTTTTGCAGGAGTGCAAAATGTAGAATAAGAAGACAAATTTACAGCCTGTTTACCCATGTTCCTGCTTACATGAGGGTGTTGAAATATTACTGTTCTGGGAGAGAGCTACCTCAGAAATCATCCCTTAATAATCCGTTTATATTTGTCACTCTTATTTATTTAAAATGTTTGTTTTTCCAAACACCCTCTGTGCTGTATTTGGTTATATAGTGGCTTATAAATCAGCCAAAGCACCTGTTTAAATTGATGGTGATGTTCGCTGACATCGGTAGAGCACTAATGCATGGCCATCGTTATGCTGTTCATGCTGGTATGCTCACCTCCAGGCTGCAGCAGCTGGGCTGGTGCCACATCCTGTGGCCTGTGTGGTTTGTGGGTGTGCACACATGCGTTATGAGCGATTAATGAGAAGCCAGTAATTACTGTGTGTGGAGGGGGAAGCCATGTGCCTTCAGCTGGAGCATCCTGCCCAGGGCTGCAGACTGGATGGGTTTCAGAACCCCTTCATCTGTCCAAAAGGCATTATCCAAAAGGAAACAGCCCCTTGTTTGAGCGTGCCCTAGAATTAAAATTTTCCCCTAGGGCTTCCCCAGCAAGGATCAATTGCTCATCACATGAATTATTCCTCTTGTATTGAACCCGTGCTGATTAAGGAGCAGGTTGAGAAGAAATGCTGCCTGCACACTCGCCTCTGGAGAGTCCCATTTCCCAGCCTGTCCATTTGAGAGTGCTGATGTGGAAAAAGAAGGGTGTTTGTACCCAGTTAACGATAAAAGTTCCTCTTCTCCCTCACACAACTGCTGCTTATTGTAGTGACCTACTTTCCTCTCCCAAAGTGAAGCCCAGTACGTCTGTGAGGAAGAGTAAAGGCAGCACTGGTTGTCTCTGTCCTGCTTACATGTCACTTATTAGAATAGTCTTCGTGTGTTGGCAAGTATCAGGCAGATTAGCATTGCTGCAGGCAAAATTATCCCTCTTTTAATGACAGAAAGCTGAAGCTCAAGGGAAATAAGTGATTGGGCCTACAGGGAAGGTGTGGATGAAGGATGCAATTCCAACAGCTCACCGTCCTTGGATGCAAAGCGCCTGTTCTAGCAGTTTTAGATGCACATGTGATGCACGCTGACTTGCAGAGAAATGTCATTTAAATCCAGAATGCAGAACAACACAGGGCTGCTAAAGCCTGCTGGCCTTGCTGCCATGCAGAATGCAAGGCAGGTTGCACAGCCAGCTCAGTGCAGGCTGAGCACCCCTCAGAGGCTGGGGCAGCTTGCTGCCAGCCTGGCAGGCTGTGCCCGGTGCAAACCGCTTTAATTTCACTCCATTTCCAAGCCTGGAAGACAACAGGTTTTATAATTCCTACATCTTCTACAAAAAAGAGGTGCTGTGGACAGTAGAAAACAATTTATAGCAAATGATTTCATAGATACCATAAACACTTGCACTCCATGATGTTAACTGAGATACCGTTGCCAAACAAAGGAATAGATTAGCCTATCTTTTAATTGCATTATAATTGACTTCTATGTTGTCTAGAAAACAATTTCATCATGATGTTTTAAGAAGTTTCTCGCCAGAGGCTGTTTGCAGCATAATGAATGCTGAAGGAAATGGTACAGTAAAATGCAAGAGCACACACCGATCTGGAGTTAATGAGGCAGCCAAGAGACTTTGCTGTGTGAGAGTCCGCAGCTTTGTGGGCAAAAGCCAAACCTGTTGAAAAATGACAAAATACAGCAATGATGCAGGGAGAACGTGAACTCAGAAGTGTCTGATTGCTGTGTAGTGCGTGGGGGAAGCTGCATGCAAGACCCCTCATTAAAAATGACCTACATTATGCTGCAATTTAGAGGCAGAAAGGAGGTTGGAAAGCATGCAAATTGCTCAGACTGGTATCTTCCAGCATCTGCTGGAATGATGGTTGGTAGTGCCCATATTGGTGTTTTTTTTCTGCTTGTTTTGAATTGGAAATATGTATTATCCAGGCAATATAGATGAGGGAGAGGATATGGAACTTGTTTCCATATAGAATTTGAGAAAGATGTAATCCTTGTTGGATCTCAGAAGCAAACTTCTGTCCTCATTTTCAAACGTTCTGATGTTACATGCCTACAAAACCTGTGATTGTGACAGTGTTCTTTTCATCTTTAGAGAAATAAGTTGTTAACAAAGAACATAAAGCTGTCTTAAAGATTAACAACCAGCAATAAACTCTGTAGGGGGCATTTTGAGACTGCTGGAGCCAACTAAACTGTTGCAGTGAGAGCCACATCAGGTGGCAGTCTGAAATTGTTTGTGGGATCTTTACTCAGGTGATTAGGAAAAAAATAAAATAAAATTGGAGTTGAAGACTAATGGATTGCAAGAGTAGGTTTGGTAAATGTTTGATATGGAAAGAGGGGCTTTGTGTTTCAGAGAAAATAGATGTTGACTGACGCTCATTCCCATTTGCTGGATGATTTAAAAGAGTTTACTACTAACAATTGCCTTGAAGATGGAAGACAGTGAGTTGGGCATAATTTTGCTAAAGTGTTGAAGAGAGAACAAGAAAAATTACTGAGCTAGAAAAGCAAAGTAAGTAGATCTGTTTCTGAAGTAAATTGCAATTATTAAGAATGAGAGTGGGCCAAATTTTGCCAATCAATATACACTTACTGTTCTCCGAAGTGAATCTAGTTTGTAATACAGTATGATGAAGCTGTTTAGTTGTTAAGTGTTTTGTGTTCTGGTTGTTACAGTACCCTCACACAAAGGTCTCTTTGGGTGCATTGTACCAGGAAGGTCTGGTGTGATTCGGAGGGCAGAATCAGAGCCCCAGCAGCATTTGGCAGCAGACATTTGGGGCAGTAGGAATGGATGATGTGTAAAACTGCTAATATTTGGTATGTTTCTGGCTTTCTCAGTTCCTGTACCAGTCCTAATTGCTACCCTCCTCTTCATGATGACGCTTTTTGTGTTCCCACGAATGGAGGCAGGGCGTCTTCTGCACATTTATTGGCAATTCTGAGTTCTACCAGTTCTGTACTCGGAGATTCAAAGCAAATTATTTTCTTTGCCCGTGGAAATGAAATTATTTTAAGTCATAGTTGTTAAAAATACTCTAGGGTACTTTGCCAAAAGGTGACTCTTAGATTAGAGGAGCTTCCCTTCACAGGAAAAGAAATTGCGGGGTATGGTAGCAGAGATGAAATTCCTTCATCTGGCAAGTTTCTTTGTGTGTTTTTTCTTTCATTGATGTAATTTCAGCCATTAAACCAATGTCAACTCTTGCTCAGGAAAAGCCTACCAAGTAATTCAAGTAATTTAAATATTACAAACTTGGAACTGAATTGAAAAAAGGCTTCCAGCAATGTGTGCATTGCAACAGCTCTGCACTGCTTTGGCGGCTTTTAACTGTGTCTCCAAGACCTCATGGATGTGACTTGTGATGGAGAGGGATCAGAACAGCCACCACTCCTCTTGTCATATTCAGAGCAGATGTGCTTCTCCGTGGCAGGGTGAGTGTGGCCCCACCACCCTTCTCCGCTGTAAGCAGATAATGGTTGTCATAATTTCATAGTGAAATGATAGGAGGATGTTTTACTGCCTTGGGTAAAAAAAAAATAATGGGAGGAAAAAGAACAAGGAAAGTGACCTTAGAAATTGAAGTGTTGTCTTTTCTTCCTTTCAGTGGGTGTAGAGAAATCCTTAATAAAAAGCAGTGATTTTTCAAAGGTGTGGGTGAGCAAATATGTGTTTTGTCAAGGAGACAGAGGTTCCTTTATTTCCCGTTTGGCCTGCCCTACTTTTAGTGCTGTGACCGCCTTTGAGCTGTGCTGTGTGCTGCCCAGGGCCGGGCGGGCTGCCCGGTGCCTGATGCTCCTTGCCTTGTGTGTTGCTCTGCTGGCAGCAGCACTGCTGTTCCCAGAGAGATCCTGCTGGTAACATCTGGTTAATTTAGCAGAAAATACTTACTCCAGCTTCACAAGGCTTTTTCACCGCAGAGTAACTGAGATGGAGATTTCTTTTTTTTTTTTTCTTTTTCCCCAGGACTTTTCCTGTTGTGTTCTTTATGCCCTTCATCCCATTTCTTCCAGAGTTCTTCTCTTGTTGTCCCAGGACTGCCCACCATAAAATAGAGAGGCATGAGCTCAGTCAGAAAAGGCCCTGTCAACAAAAAGGTGGTATGTGACACTCATGGCTGTGTAATGAGCACCAAAAGCATCCCAGCTCCAAAAGAAAGGCAGTAGGGAGATGGACAGGCCTTGGGCTCTCGGAGGCTGAGTGAGGCTATGTTTTTGATCCAGAAACCTTCCTATGCCAATAGATCTCCACTACTGAACTAGCTTTCTGCTGTAAAGCAGAGAAATTAGCCTATGTGATGGCTTTCATCTTCTCTTTACCCTTATCATGGTATGTTAAGTATTTTACAAACTATTGGAACCATCTTCAACATGATTATTAGCACTGGAGATTATACTAGAGCCATAACAGAGTAATTCCAACAAATGGAACTAATTAACCCCCACATCAAAAGAACATCTTTTGAAATATGAAAACACAGCATAAAATATAATTTTAATGCACAATCCTGTTTTCCAGTGTGCATATTTTGTTTATATGTATAACAAACATCTCACTGTTTTTATGCTAGCGTGATGACTAGTAAGTAAAAACATAAGTTGTGGCTTTAAATATGGAAAATATAATGTAGACAAGTACTTTGCCACTAAGACAGACCAACGACCTACCTGTGTGTATATGTTAAACTTCTGCAAATCCATATTAGAACCTTTAGAATGATCTGATGCCATTTTATCTACTGCTTGGTAAGGCAGCTGCAGTGGGGCTTCTCCCACTTCAGACTTCCGAATAGAAGTTGGAGGTGGGTGCTCATCTACCAGGCAGGTTCTAGCACCAACAGTGCTGCATAAAGTGCTTTGGAATTCATACTAGAAGAGTCTCTGACTGCTTCTTGCTGCCCCTTTTGGGCTTGTTGTTGCTGTAAGTATGGAGCTTTCTTTGAGAGGCAGCTGCTGTGTTTGTAGTGATGCGCTCCTTGGTTATGTGTGAAGAGCAGATTACGAGCAGGGGAACATCTGTTCTGCCCTGGGTCATAACTTGCCAGGCTCACCCAAGCTGTGGCTTCTCATTCAGTGAAACTAATTAATACTTTTTCCATCCTGGTTTTAACTTCTGTTTCCCAATTCCAGTTAAGGATGTAGCGGAGCTGTGGTGAACAGGGCTTCTAGATTTGTTGTGTCACTCTGAAGGGGGCTACCGGGGAGACTCTTTATTCAAGAGACTCTTTCCACCATACAGGAGGTGCATTCATGCAGCCTGTGGAACAGCACAGAGAAGTGTGACTTCTGGGGTGATACCAGGAAAATGCCTCTGAGGATGTCAGGCAATAAGCTGGCAGCTAAAGCTGGGCAGATGCAGATAGAAAATAAAATACACGTTTTAAAGATAAATAGTTGCATGTAGCCAATGCACTGAGGTGTGCAATGGATCCTTCTGCTGCAGAATCCAGTGCTTCATATTCTTCTCAAAGAAATTTTGAAATAACAGTGAATGAAATTAAGGGAAAATGACAGTCCCCAACGATGTTTAAATATTCATGTTATCTGCATTTGTGGTGTACTTGCGGTTTTGTTTCTCTCTAGACATTAAAATAACTTGAGAGTATTTTCTTTGAAGTTTGGTGGTGAGGAAGAGCAGCATAAAGGAGATGCAGAACTGCCAGCCAAGCGTGGGACTGCCTGCATGCATCATGCTTTATTTGCTCAAGGTGATATCAGATTCAGAAATTCAGGCAGAGGGGAGGTGCGGGGTCCCATAATTGGGAAGATGATATGGTAGTCTGGAGTGATGTCTGCAGAAGTTTCCAGCCCTTGCTGATGCTGGTTGAGGTGATAGGGTAGATAACATGGGGTGCACTTGTGCAAGCGGGGCCCTGAGCATTCAGAGGGAAATACTGAGAAAGTGCAGCAGTTTTTTCTGAATTGCTGATAGCAGTGGAGATGAGCTGGGAACGGAGGGAAACATTAAAAATGTTTGTGCAAACAAGACCCAGAGCTGCAAGTGAAAGAGAGCTTGTCAAATGCTGGGAAATAGAGCAAAGTAAATACTATGGATGTGGTGGGAAATGTGGTGGGTCCCTTGAGGCTGAATCAGCCAGAAGTCCTGAGCATCTGTGGAGGATGGGATTTGGGTAAAGCTTTACAGCTCACATCACTGAAGTGTTTCTGTATCAATCTCTTTCCAAGTTATTACACTTGAAATGTGAAAAATCCTTCGCTCTGGATTGTTTCTGGAAGGAAGTCTTCCATAAGCCAGTTAGTGAGCTCAGGAGAGCAGAAGACAATGCCAACAACTGAATCTTTGACCAAAGAATGGGAAGCACACCTGCTTCCCATTTCATCCTTCCTGGCAGGTAGAGTGCATGGAGCCACCACACACCTGAACCAGTGCTGCAGAAACCTATTCATACATGCAATTTATGGGGAAAAAAAAAAACTTGCTAGAGGATTTCTGGTTGCAAATGGCGATATATGGAACCTTCCTTCTTGGATAGGTTTTCCCTTTTTTATAACCTCTCCATAAAGTTTCTTGGTAAAGCTCTGTTTCAGGTCGTGGTCTTTGATCTTAAGAGAGCTTTTGAAGAATCTTTAAAAAATCTGAGGGGGAAATGATCCATAATTGTAATTAGGTGACAAGGTAAAATCAAGGTTTTTAGTATCATCACAGGCACAACATGGAAGATTTTGCAGATGCTTTCCCTTATCTTTTTGGTTTCATTAATTAAGCAAAGCAAAACTCTTGAAGTAGGCATATTTTTACATTCCAAAAGCTTTCGCTCTTGCTCACCAAAGCTCAGGGGTAATGGTGTTGCTCAGCTTCAAGGGGCATGGTGTTGCTCAGCTTGGGTACAGGCTGTGCAATATGCTTTTTCTTCCAAGAAATTTGCAATGGGGTTGAGGAACATAGTACCCAGGGATGAGCTGAACACCTGTTTTTTCTACTCGAGTTTTCCCCAGCTTCATCCCAGAAGGACTTTGCTTGATTTGTTGCAGAAGTGCTGCACATCTATCAGGAATCGCAGTGAACACAGCTCTGCTTAGCAGTTGGTTGACTGATTCAGATTTTTTAGTCCCTCTTGTTGTTGTTGTTTAAGTTCAGCTACCAAAAGTAACGAATCATTTCTATAAGCTGTGCTTTATGGAGCTCCAAGGAATGCTTTTCCCATGAAACAGCTGCAACCATTGTTTGTTCCCTTCTTCTTGCTGTAGTGCCAGAGGTATCTAATACCTGAAAATCCCAATTAGAGTTAGTGTATCAAATGTTCTAATCAAGTAAAGCCAGATGGAATTTATAAATAAACTATGCTGCACTGTGTGCTCTTAAAATTCAAACATGGAACATAAGTCAGTGCAGTATTTTCCTGGTTTTATTGCAAACATACAAAACCCAACACATTTCTTCCTCCTTGACTCTGCATTGCGGAGTTGCATTCGCTGGTACTGTAGTTGTTATAGGGAAAACCAGGAGTAGTATGAAAGTCTATTAACTACTAAATAGTAGATAACTTACAAAGCTGATTCTCTTTGGATTCTTTAACCTCCACCTACCTTCATTTTCTAACAGCAAAATAAGCCATCAGGAATCTCTGAGGATGCAGGAGGGTTGTTGTGTCATCCCACAGCTACTTCATATCTTCATTTAGGTTAGAATATTGCTACTGAGTGTTGTAGGACCTGATTGCACCTGTTACGCTGTCTTCTAACAGTGACCTCGTCTGGGTGCTTCAGAAGATGTCATGCAGGTTCTGCCGTCTGCCAAGAGTAACGCACTTGTCTTTCTTGGTTGTTCCTCATTCCAAAAGGCAGTTCTTTCCAGATTTCAGAGAGGCAGTGGTAAGCTGTCTTACCAACAACTGCTCACTGGGGTCTGTAGGTTGCCATTCAGAACAGAGGAGTCTTTAAGGATGGCTACAGTCTTGTATCTTACCCATGTCATATTGCTCACGTCCTGCAGCCCTGCTCCAGGCTGCTGGCTTCTGCCTCTCAGACATCATTCAACCTTTAAAAGCGGTGTTGGTCATCTTTTTTGTTTGGCTCATTCAGTTTCTGCATCTTTAACTATAACTACCTTCTGGTGGTGTTTTTGTGATTTGTATGTGGTGGAACAGCTTGGGGTCCTGGGATAAGTCCTGTCTGAGCTCTGCACAGGGCCTTCAGGCTGAAGAGAGGAAATGAAGCTGCACCATAGCCTCAAGGGTGCAGGCAGAGGAGTGCTTAAATGCTTCATGTAGGGATTCGATTATGCTTAGATGAAATCCCCCAATGCACAAATGTGAGACAATTATGTATTTTTTGCTTTACCTAATTGTAAATAATGCAGCATTCACCCAATTTGTAGCCACCAGGAAGAAATAATATCTTTGCTGAATTCTTCTTCATCTCTGGAAAGCTAGAAATGTTACCTGGAAATAACACACAGGCTTACCTGGTTGTATGTTTTATGAAATGTTGCATGAAATTCCTAGGTGACAATTTGTTCCAGAGCAGAGAGGCTGGGAAGCAGTGCTGTAGCTTTGCTTCAAGGAGCAGCTGCTGGTGCCGAGCAGGGTGGTGGGTGGATGTGTGTGCTGTGCCGAAAAGGAAAAGAAATTCTCGTCAGATGTCAAAGCAAAAATAGGAGATTTTAGATTTAGACTGGGTGGAGGAGGTGGGAAACCAGCTCTGCAGAGATGTTAATTACTTCAGGAGGAAAAAGAGCACAATGGAGTAGGTGTAGCAGGAGGTTTACTTAATAGAATTCACATCACGGTGAACCCACTTTCGTTGCATTTAGGCAGGTTCACAATGAGGACTTTACAACAGAAATAGTTCAGTAGAGGAAAAACAGTTATTAGTCTTTTTATTAGGGGGAGGGCATTTTTTACGTATTTTCTCATACAGGAGGCCAAGAGCTACTTCTACCTATATGTCATGCATGGCTTTGGATTTGCTGTGTTACAGGGTTAAAAATGCACAGCTGTGGGGTTGCAGAGTGGATCTGTAGGGAAAAGAGAGATAAGTGCAACTGCAGGAAATGGCCAGCAGTGGCAGCATGTGAGGGTTGTGATCACTGTGAGTCCCCTTCTGCACTTGCTTTCTTAGCACTGTGTGTTGTGGATGTTTCTGAAATCTATGTCTGGGTGGCACAGCTAAAGTCCTGCTTGCCTGGCTGACCTGGCAGCTGTCCCGTCCATTGCTGCACCCCCTCTCTCTTGCACACAAGTGATGGAGCAGAGCAGGAAGAAAAGCAGAACGAGACATTCAGTGTTCTTTTCAGTATGTTTCTGGTGCTCCTAGTCTGCTCAGGTGAAGTCCCAGGTCTGCCCCAGATGTATGTCCCACACATCTCTGTGTAGGAGGTACAGCAGATAAGGCAAAGTTCAAACATGTGTAGTTGCTGCTTATAGTTTTCCTTTTTTTTTCTTTCTTTCTGAAAGACCCTTCTACAAAGTCTTAGTAGAAATGGTGAGGAGAACGATTTCTACTGGCCCTGGTTTGTTAGACAGCTGTAATTAGTTCTCCTTCATTACAAGTTTATTTTTTTGATCAAGGCCTGTTCTTTTTGTCATCCCAGTTTCTTGTTGCGAGTGTGTCTTCATCCCATTTGGAAAGTGGGCTCAGGAGGTGACTCCCTTTGTACCTTTTGCTAGCCCTGTCATGGCTAATGGCATGGGTGTGAGGGTGTGTGCTGTCTTTGTAAGCTGGAGCAGAGATGATCTGATGTTTTGGGGTCACAGGTGAGTGGTTTGTTTCTGCAATTCAGCGTGAATATGGTACTTTAGGCTCTGGGTTACAGGAGCTTTTCTGTTTTCTTCAGAAGGAGGTGAAGAGCTCTAAGCCCCACACTGAGGTTAGCACCTTCCTCATCATGTCATTTCATGTAATATACAGTTTCTGCTTCCTTAAACCAGTGATTTATTGGTGAAAAGACATTGCGTTTCTGTCTAGCCACCAGCAAAGAATGGGAGCTAGTGAAGATAAGTGCAAATCATGGCAGTGTAGGTGGATAAATTCCACGAGGAAGTTGCTGAACATGTGAGGGAGAATTTCTCTGCAAACCCATCCCTCTCCCTTGGTCTTCACGTCCGGGTTCACGAGTGCTTCTGATTCACATTGGCTTGATGAGCTGGAAGAACCTGCTGAGCCTGTGATAGCTGCAGCCCGAGGACTGGCAGCTCCCTGCCCTCATCAATTCTGTTTTTAGATTGAGATACGTCTTCACTGAAGATTAGCAGCCTGGTGGGTTGAGGAAATTAAATTTCACAAGGGCTGCAAACTGGAAAGCACATATTGAGAGGTGTGAAAATGAAATGGGGAGGTTTTAATGTAGTGACTTCTTAATGAGAAGATACTATGCCCTTGAGCCTTAGGGCTTTTCTGGAGGTGAAGTTGCTTCAGAACAGCAGGTGATGTGAATTTAAAGAGGAATGATTCTGGAATTTCCCAATCTGCTGAACTGGGACTTTGGTCCCAGAATAAAGGGTGAGATTATTTCTGTCCCATTTCTGATTTGATTTAATGCAGTTCTAGAACTTCAAATTGGCTAGTCTAGCAATCCCACAGCTCTTACTTCGGTCTGTTCCCAGGTAGAGAGGTGTTTGCCAGAGCTGGCTCTGTGGGTGTGTGTCCCAGCCAAGGAAATGTCCTGGTGCTGCTCAGGGCAGCATGTTGGTTTCTCTCTGCCAGATGCTCACAGCCATTGGCTCTCTCCTTCTGGGGATGAGCCTGCTCCCATCTATGCTGCTGCTTCTGGAAACGTAGCACAATGCCAAGGATGTCCCAAGCTGCTGGTAGCCCCTGGCTGCTCCAGCACTGTTCTGCATGGGCTCCTGTGCACGTGTTTGCCTCACCTTGACTTGAGAAAATGCCTTTCAGGAAACACATCAGTGTGATTTGGTGATAATGGGGAGTTTGGGAAGGACCCTTGAAATGCACTAAGCATCCCCCATGATAGAAGGTAGCTGTGTGTACATACACCACGCATATATCATGAGCAATTTGAGCTGCCAATGCAGGTTTTTTTTCTACCCAGGTTATCTTGTGACCTCTCTGCTTGTTTTATTTGGCAACTTCTCTCTGTGGGAAGGCAGTGGGGTGGGTATGTTTCAGCCTACGAGAGCTCTGCCCTTCACAAGCTTATTTACTTACTTTTATCTGATGAATGTGCCCAGTGTGTGTGTTCCTAAACGTCTCGAATCATTTCTGGTTGACAGAGTACTACCTTGAACTGTAAAAATTATTCATTGTCATCTTTAAATAAAAATTTAGATCTGTCAGGATTGTTTTTCTCCCAAGGGAAGTGAAATTAGCTTGAGATTTTGTTTGGCTTGTGTGGACGTAGCAGGAATGTTTGCCATCTGATGTGCTGGCATCTAGATGAGAGAAAAGGCAAATTTTTTTTAACCACATGTAGACAACTCCACCAGCATGATGAATGAGTTTATTATTCTGTAAGGTGCTTATTACATTATGCTCCTCTTTGCCTTTGTCTGCGGGGAGAACTCGTTAACCACTTCAGGGACTGATGGCAGCTCATTAGAGCTGTTTGTCTATGAAGCCATTAACCTGGATGACAGTCCCTGTGTTTATTTGGGGTTTTGATGCTGTCAGAATTCCATCATATGTGTTATAGGAATGAGGGCCTATGCAAAGCTGCTTCATAAGAGTCTGTTTGAATGCTGAGTGGACTCTTCTTACAGGACTGCGGTCCTATGGGAAGCCTTCCCACAGCGCTGTGGGTTTGGCTGGGATTGAGTTGATTTTCTTTGTAGAGGCCTGTATGGCACCGTGTTTTGGATTCTTCATAAAATCAGTGTTGATCACGGGTACCTCACAGCGCTGTGTTGTGTTCTCCTTCTCCTGACTGTTTCCATGCAGCTCTGAGTTGCTCTCTCAGCTTTTTCTCAGGTTTTCACTTGTCTCTGGTGTCTGGGGCATCAGACTGACAGAGGAGGGCTTTAAAAAAAAAAAAAAAAAAAAAAAGCTAGAGCTGGCTTGCAAGCAGATTCACTAATTGCAGCTTTTTATAAATTTAGCAGATGAACTGACAGTTTCTTGAAGGTGTGTGATCACCACAACCTTCCCTTGGGTTCTGGCTACAGAAAAAATTAACCTCTAAGGTGCTAAGCTAATATACTTCATCTCATTGCTCAATAAGTTGCTTTGTGTTCTAGTTTGCAGTCTTCATTATTCCTCTTATCACTTCTTTGATGTTGGACTGTTGTCTAAAAGTTCCCTTCAGCGTGTTTTTTGTGTTTGTATTTTCTAGATGTTTATTTTAGGAGTTTTTATTACTCTCATTGTCAGCTTCCTGTGAAGGAGGTTCTCGCCTTTCAATGAGAGGGGTCATTTTATTAGCTTTTCAGCCAAAGATGTCTGATTTGATAGGCACAGTAGGGCTGAAATAATACTTTTTTATCCCTTGAAATTTATGGTTGTTTCAGAGCTTCTAAAATAACTCAGTAAGACAAATATGTGTAAGTAGTTCACCTGTCTGACGTAGGATATACGTTAAGCACTTCCTTTAATGTTTATGGAAAACATCCTGATTTCTCATTTGGCCGTAGATTTCACCCCCTTTCTTATGACTCATTCTATCCAGTCCTCCTATTGTCACCCTCCCTTTGAATTGTCAAATCCATGCATAAGATCTTTGGAGTTTTGGTTTTCTTTTAATTTAAATTACTGGAATTGAACTTAGGTTTTTATATCGGCCACCTTTCTGCTGCATGACTCAGCTGGAGCACAGCACATCTGGGCAGCTTTCCTTATGCCTCTGTGAGACAGCCATACAAAACCATGTCTCATCTTCAAAAGTTCATTTCTACGCAGCTTATGTCAGCCAACGCTGCTGAAGAAGAATCACCTCTTCCCCCATCTCATCCTGGTTCTTCCTATTAAAAAAGTAAAACAGAATTTACTAGCGTCAGCCACCTGGCCCTGCCCTGCTTTCATCCTTTTGGTGAGAAGCTTCCAGCAGCAATGATTTCATATTGCTTTTGAGCTTGGTCTGGATCGACTGGTTGTGTGCTGACGTTGGTCCTTTGCACACAGCAGGGAATTGTACACTTGTTGGGAAGTGATGGCACAGTATGGGGAGCCACCAAAGGTGTGCAATTTCTAAGAAGGAAAATAGAAGCATCCGCACAGAGGGTAGAAGTTAGGGAGGGGATGGAGGCAAGGAATTTTCTTTCTCTGGTGAATTTAATTTACGCTTTTTTGCTAAATGTAAATGATAGCTTAGGAAAAATCTGCTTGGAATACCTAGCAAATGATGTTGCCAGGATACTTCCTGATCATGTTAATTAAGCTGTCCCACGGATTTGGCTTAATTACTGCATAATTTGCATATTGGAAATGATGGTACGCGTTACTAAAGAAAGCTCCTGTTCTGCTAGCAGGAAGACAGTTGCTCATGAATTCATTTTCAAGGGAAGGAGTCTCTAGGCTCATATAATGATGTATCTTGAAAATAAAGTTGAGATTTTTGATAATGAACTGGCATGTATATCTCATTCCTTTTGGTATGGTTACACTTTATGCTTTTCCTACCAAGTTCTGCATGCCTGCAGCCTTCCTCTTGTTAGCCATTTCTTTGAGCACAGGAACCACTGCTGCTCTCGAGGCTGCTGAATCAGGTATCAGTCAGTGTGAAAGTGGTGGAATATTTGTCCTGAAGACATTTATGTTTGAAGCTGGATGTGCATTGTTTGTGATGTCATTTACCACCCTCCCTGGTTAAGCTTACTGTTAAACTATAATTCATGTGCTTCCATGCTGAAAAAGTGAGATCAACTCCCCATTTCTACTAGGGACATTTTATAGCCCCCCCCCCCCCCATCCCTGCTTTGAGTTCTGTGGTGTTAAACTGCAGGACTATGATGGTACTTTGGAAATAAAAGATGACAAAACATCGCAATTCCTGCATCAAGTAAGACAACGTGAAATATGTGTTTTGGGAAAAACTGGGAGTACTGCAGCTTCTCTGTTCAAACTGCTAATTGCTTTGACTTATATGGTTGCTAGGATATAAATTTCTGATGTGGCTGCTCGTAATTCTTTTTTGATCTGTTTCTAAACAGGTGATCATAAACAGCACAATCACCCCCAACATGACCTTCACCAAAACCTCGCAGAAATTCGGCCAGTGGGCAGACAGCAGAGCCAACACCGTGTTTGGGTTGGGCTTTCCCTCTGAGCAGCAGCTGTCCAAGGTAACGGGGCTCCCCAGCAGTCTTGTTTGCTGAGAGTGAAGAATTGCGTGTACCCATCCAGCCTCTTCCAGTCTGCAGATCCTTTTCATCCACGTGCATTGGTCAATTCCTATAACTTGCTGGTATCCCTGTATACAGAAGCAGGCTGCATCTGTGGTCTAAACTATGAACTAAATTGGATCGCTGATGATGGCTCTAGTGTGGGGATTTTGATGTTTTGCCCAGGATGGTTAAAAACATTTGCAATTCCAGATGCTCACAGAGCTGTGAAGCCAAATGGGACCAAGGCTGCACCTCCTGGAGCTGCCCTGACCCTGGTATCAGCGCAGCACAGCCCTGGGTAGGGGCCGGCTACAGCAGCACATGACTGCCTCTGCTAATGAGTAGCAAGCAGTTTAAAATAAATTCCCTATTGTTAGATCAGTGGTCTTGCCAAGTGCTCATCAAGAGGCTGAGGTGTTTGTTCCTGCAACAGAAAAGCATGATTTATCTAGCACGTAGTAGCCTCTTGAAGCATGGCTACTTGGCATCAAGCTTAGCAGTTAATTAAACACTGTGTCCTAGGACATGGTACACAGCCTCTCATGCTGCTGTCCTCTTGCATGCATTATTTAAATGCAGTCCTGAGAACTGAAGTTTCCTGTAGTGTCTAAAATAGCTAAGGCAAGTCATTGCAATTGGAGGGAGACATTTCAATCACTTGGATTTTTACAAGGTTTTAGTTTTCTAAAACTATTTAACTGAGTTTTTGCAGTTTCCAGATATGTGTTTTTTGCAAGTGTTTCTTAAATACAAAACATATTTTACCTTGCATATTAAGTTACTTTTGGATTTGGGATGTCTGTTAAGGTGCCATGGCGATAATGGGATGCTGTCCTGGGGTGCTAAGGCCACTCAATCAATCACATGCAAAACTGCTTTTTAAAAGTGTGACGTTGGTGATAGTGAGGTTTTGTGATGTTCAGATGCAGATGAGTGCTTGTTTCACCTCAAAGAGGTATTTATAGCAGCTAAATAAGTAGTAGGAGGGTTAATCAAGGGGAATCATTTGTTTTGAGTAGCAGGTGTAAGCCATGATACAATGCAACATTTGGGCATCTTTACAATCAGCACATTTGGTGTTCCTTAACAGCCTAATCGGAGAGATTTTACTATATTCTCTGGAATTGACCAAAGACATGCCTGGAATAAGTTTAATGCTGGTATCATTAAGTGACTCTTTAGTCTGTCTTTAATCTGTGAAATGCCCATTGTCCATGCTACAGCCTTCTCCTTGTAAGAGAAGCTTCCAAAACCAGCAGGAAGGCTGTTTCTGGTCAGAATGTTGAAAAGGGATGGTTTAAGGGGCACTTCTGAAAATGGCTTAAAATGTTGTGTTTGAAAATCTGACAGTTGTCTGTCTTGAAAATGTTAGAAGAGGTGTTTATTTCTGCCATGCAAAGCAATGGGACCAAGATATCCCTTATGATCGTGCTCTTCCATTTAATCGTTAAGCCATTAGTATGAAAGATCAAAGATGGTGAAGAGATGACAGAAGTATAAGTGTATTGGGAATAGCAAAATTGTTTCATTTTATGCTGATGTCATTACACTCTTATAAAAGATAAAAATAACAGTGTGCCGGGCTTCCCCAAAATACCTGAAGCTTTTAGCCAGGAGTTGGGAGGGTGTGCTAAAACTCCTGTGAACCAGAGTTCAGTAGCCCTGGCTTAAAATAAATAAGTAAATGAAAATGAAGGATGTCTGCTGAAAACAATGGATAATAATGAGTTATGAGAAGTGGTTAGCACACCTATCAACTCCTGCATTTTTTAAGCATGTTGTCTGGCCTAATAAAAGATATTGCCTCTTTCTAATGGTTTTCTTCTCTTGAGATGCTTAAGCATTAATCCATACCTATAGGGACAAGCAGTTCAAATTAAACATGAGCCATTAACGAAAACTGCATCAGTGACCTAGTAACCTAATTAACCACAGACACTGGGACTCTCCCAATCAATGTGGATGGTAATGTCCTGCTTAGGGTCCTTTGCCTCAGAAATGTCTCAGATGTTGTTACACCAAAATTGAAACAGGAATCAAACCAGAATTAATGGTCTGTCTGTTTGTGATGGAGAGGCAGGGCTGATGCTGTAAAACTGGTGATGTGTTTTGCACACCAAGCTGTAAAGTAACGTTTCTGCTATCACTCAGGATGCTGTGGTACAGACATGATAATCTTAGGAGCAGTAGCTAGCCAAGGGCATAGGGACAGAGATTTATATAGGTGAGAAGTCCAGCAAGCCCAGACTCTGCACATTAAAAACCAACTGCAGCCAGTGCCTGGGAAGCGCCAGACCTTCGCTTTCCATTTATGCACATGGGTGTTAGTTGTGCTGTATGATCCCTGGCCACTTTCATGAGCAAAAGCTCTCATCCCTGATAATCTGCTTGACACTGAGGAAAAGCCACAGTGGCAATGCCACACATGCAGTGTGGGTCAGGCACCCAGTGGTCCCAGGTGGGAGCATTGCATAGACCATTCCACAAACCCAGAGAGTGAGGAGGTCTATGTGGGATTGCTGTGGCTGGGAGCAGCTGCTCCACGTCTGATAGGAGGAGACGTGAAATATAGTGCCAGATAAGGAGCTTAAAATTCACATGCACAAAATAATGCTTCTTAATGTGTAAAATGTTAAGAAGCTCTATTTCTACATATTTACATATTTCTCCAGGTGACACGCATGCTGCAGATTTTTAACAGCCTCTAAATAATCTGTGCAATGCACAACTGCATCTTTGAGTCCCCACTAAACCTCTTTGATCAGGACTCCCAGCGATGCAATGCCCATGGGCTGCCGAGTTTCCCAGGGGTGGGAGCAGCCAATGCATCCTGCAGCTCGGGCCCACAGCCTGCCGGGGCACTGGGGTGCATCAGCAGCCATGGCAGCCTGTTGGAGAGGTCTGCAGTTGGTGTTTCTCCTGCTTGTTATTCTTTTGTGAACTGTGGGGAAGTTTGTCTGCTCAGTGACATCAGGAAGGAGAGGGAAGGTGAAGGGAGGAAAGATGGTAAGAAGTTGGTTTTGGAGAATTAGACATAGCCACTTGAGACTGCATTTACTGCGTTTTCACTTAGTACAAGCTAAGAATTTCCCTGTTTTGGAATGCTCTCTATTGTTGCAGTGGTTTGATAGCTCAAAATCACTTTAGATCTTGGTGGTGATATGCAATTTTTTTTTCAGTATCTCAATTATTTGTCAGTTTTTTATGTTTGAGACAGAGTTGGTCAGCTGCTGGAGAGAGGCAGCAGTCAGCATTGGTAACATAGGATCAGTCAGGGCCATCGCTGTTGTGTTTCTGCATTCAGCAGAATAATCAAGTGAAAGGCTTTAATTTCATAGCAAGTGAAGGGGATCCTCTTTAGCTTTCAAAAATAAACTGTGAGCAAAATCTAGCAGCTGTTAATTAGCTAAGAATAAAAAACGAGCAGCACCAGAACTCTATGGATTGCAACCAAATGTATGGGATAAACAAATAGCAGGGAAGTCTTTCACTTCAGTTTCTGTTGCAGCCCTCTTCACAATGTAATCGTGCTTACAAGTAAGGATAATACTTCCACTCTTAAAGCCGTGGGTCTGCCTGAGATTGGTGAAAATCTCACCTACTGGTACTTGTTTTTGAAAGCGTTAGGTGTGTGTGTTGGTAAACTGGAGGCTGAAATCCACTGTGTGAAGAGGTCTTCATCAGTTTTGTATTGAAGGATGCTTTTGTTTAGTCACATATGATTTCCATTATGGCACTGTGTAAAAACATCCTTTTCTTCTTGGCTCAGATGATTTTTCACAGCAGTCTCCTGTGTGCTTTATGAAGATAGCTGTGAAGATAAAATTTGATAGATCACTTCTAATTCTTTTTTCATATTTCATAAAGTCCATGAAGAACCTTCATAAATTTTTCATACTTGCCCATAAGGATTTATTGGAAAAGCGAGACTCAGAACAGCCCTTTACTGTTTGCAAGAAATCCAAGTGCAGAACTTATGTTGACACAGTATTTTAGAAATAATCCTTTTGCTGCAGCTGTTTTGTCACAGTGGGAGACATTGCAGAGATATTCTACGTAAAGTTGGAGTCAAATAATGGAAGGACAAAATGTAGAGTAGGTGATGCTAATGGTCTTCATAGAGCTACAGAGGTAATCAGGTCATTTTGTGTGTAAGGACTGCACATGCCATCAAGTAAAAGAGCAATACTTTACATATGCAATTCCAGCTGTTGTATAGAACATAGCAGGATTCAAGAGCTCCATATTCATTATTCATAAGCATTGTTACAGTCTGTAAGTGGCTTGCAAACTTTCAGTTGGCTTTGAAGAAGTGTTCCTTCATGGGATTAAAGAGTGGTGTGTGTTTGTTGGAAGTGAGCCTTCCCATTCCTTGACTATAAAATTGATTTTTGTAAGGCTTTTATTTACAGTTTTGTCATAGGTATTCTAAATTTTCCAAGGATGTAATGGCAGTATTTTTAGCCACGGTGCAGTAAAATAGATCTGTTTATATGTACTTTTAATGTCTTTCCTTCCCATTGTTTCAAGTTTTCCAAATCACAGGTTACTTCAGCAGAGAGACAAAGTTACCTGCTCACATACTGCCAGCATCTTAGTTACTTTTTTTTAAATGCGCTTTTCTTCCATCTTTGCAATCATCCTTTTAAAACTTTGCATGCTGTTTAAAGCCCCGCACCACTGATTGGCTGCAATAATACTTGTATTTCTAAGCTGCCAGACTGGCTTAGGAGCAGATGTCCTCCAGCAACTTGTAGGAATGAGACTGTTGCTTTTCATCTTTATCTTTCCATTCCACTGACTTCCCCACTTTGATATTTATAGAAACCACTCAAACCTTTTCCTGAAGTCTTCTACCTTTATTTTTGCCAGTATTTAGGAAATCAGACCAAAAAAGCTACATTTTCATAGGTCCCTGTAGCACATCCAGATCATCTTTTTCTCTTCTGTCTTGATAATTCCTTGCTCATGTGCTGCAGATGTCTGACGAGCTCATTTGCATTCTTTAATTTAATTGACTTGCTCTGAGGAGTAGAAGACTGATAATTTTTTTTTATCCAAATATGATTGTATGACTCCATAATCTTACATACTTTGGGCTTAGTATATAAGATCATAGAATCATATATACTTTTGACTTTAATAAACTGTCAGTGTTGAATGAAGAATGTCGAGGGAGAAGAAATAAACAAAACCACTTCCTACCAAGGGGCACCAGCAGCTCTGTGGGATTCTGCTGTCAGCTGCAGAGAATCCTTCTTTTAGGAACAGCATTGCCATGCCTTTGGAAGCACCTTCCTGCCAAAGAATTGAAATGTTTTTTCTTGCCAAAAATGATAAATTATCAAATTTAGTTGGTCACTTCTGGAGATCTATGAGACATACAAAGATAATAAACCAAATAATTTTATATATAGTTAATAATTTTAATAAGCATCTTTTGTGCTATTTCCAGTTTGCAGAGAAATTCCAAGAAGTGAAAGAGGCTGCCAAGCTAGCAAGAGACAGATCTCAAGAGAAAATTGAGACCTCAAGTAATCATTCACAGGTTTGTAATTTAACATTAATACCTATATGCATACAGGATAAATAATTTAAAGCTAGATTTTCTAATGAACTACCAGCCTCTGGCAGCAGGCTGGGGGAAGTATATCAAATGAAGATTGCCCAAGGTAATTATCAGCTGCTGGGCATTAACACTGTCAGAGGAACATTTTTCATCCATCCATGCTCTTTGCCTTCATTTACCTGCAAGTTTTTTCAGCAGTTCTGAGCTGTTACAAATTTTTTAATAGCTGGGAGAGCTATACATCCTTTGATTTGTACTGTTACACATAGGTTGGGTCACTAGCAAGTATATCAGCATAATTGTGTAGCAGACAATAAGTAAGACTTATTAAGATACTCCTTTTTGTTATCTGTCTAATCTACTTCTGTAGGAGTTCGTTTTGCCAATGCAACGGCTTGCTTCACAGCCACTGTGTCTTTCATTGCCTGGATACGATTCATTGAAAGCTGCATTGCAGAAACAGGCATCGCTGTAGTGAGGGGCTGGATGGAAGAGCACATGTTGCAATTTGTATAATGTGCTTCTTAGGCAGCACACTTCCATGCAGCCTAGTACCTCTGTGCCCAGTGAGCGCTGGGCAGTAGTGTATGAGCAAAGAATGAGTGCTGGCTTGGTGGCAGTTCTTGGCCTGTGCTGGTATTTGGAGGAAGGTTATATTCATATTGTTCAGGAAATAGAGCTGGATGACTAGAGGAAAGGTGCTGAAGCCTCAGGCCTGCAGCTGACCCCCTGGGAGAGGTCCAGATACAGCTCAGAGAGGCTGACTTTGGATATTTGTGGTTTTTGAAGACTTTGGTCATGGCTTTTATGATTCTCTGCTTGTTCTGTATTTGTGGTCAGCAACAAGCAGTGTGTACAGGTCATCTCTTTGGAGCAGCAGAATTTTGTATATTTTTGGGTTGGTCTTTCTGTGCTTTCAGGAGCACTGTATTGTTTCAATACCTTAAAAATCACAAGCAATCAAAGGCCCTTCAGAAGCCTCATCTGTTAAAGCAATTAAAAATTATTTGTGAACACTTCAAATTTTCATTTTGTCCATCTTTATCATTCTTGCATTCTTTTATGAAGAAAGCAGCTTTTCACAGAGTGTGAGTATTCAGCTCATGACGTTATGTGTCCTGTGCATTTGTATCTCCTTGCACTTATATGGGTGCAAGCAGAACAGGACCCCTTTCTGGCTGACAAGAAGGAAAGCCCTCTATGTTCTTCTTGTGTGCCACAGCATGCAAGTTGTGTTACTTTTGGGAGGCACAATCAAGCTGCTTGGCAGGAGGTGTGGGATGTAGAAAGAAACCCTGCATTAATCTGTGTGTTGTGCCACAGGAATCTGGGCGTGAAACACCATCTTCCACCCGAGCATCTAGTGTGAATGGGACAGATGATGAGAAGGCATCCCACGGTGGTTCTGCTGAGGCACAGCTCAAATCTGAGAATGATAAACTAAAAATTGCTCTAGCCCAAAGGTGAGGTTCGTTTAATATCTTAATTGCATGGAGATGGTGTGCTGTAATTATCTGATGGCTAATGGTATTAGCAGAAATTATTCAGATGTAATAACATAATCTAAAATGGTGCAGCAGAAGGAAGGAATGAGCAGATTTTAGCAGGCACCTCCTGGTATCTGATTGGAAGATATTTACCTTTTCCTGATCTGGTTCATGATGAGATCATCTGGCCACACCACCTTCATTTGCAGAATTTTAGATCTACAGAAATAATACCTAGGTCACTGAGAAGCAATTGCTACTGGTAACATATGAAGTTAATCTGTTCCTCCCCTTTGTTTTTGCTGCATTTACTTCAATGCAAATAGGTAGAGGCACTTAAAATTCTTAAAGGGAATGCACTGCAGCATAAACGGTTGAAATGAAAACTATAATTTCACTGGATTTTGTAGAAGTCTTTGGGAGATGTTTCTTAAGCTGCAAATAGTGCCCCTCGAAGCCACGTTTTTTGCTACTTGCTTCGACAAACTATTTGAAATGCTGAGAAGAGTAATTTGCAGCCACAGTGAAAGTACTGAACTTGGAATATGCAAAGCTGTGGCATTAGAATTGTGCAATTCTTTTCTAGAATCCT
Source organism: Centrocercus urophasianus (assembly GCF_019232065.1). Classification (NCBI taxonomy): domain Eukaryota; kingdom Metazoa; phylum Chordata; class Aves; order Galliformes; family Phasianidae; genus Centrocercus; species Centrocercus urophasianus. The sequence continues at coordinate 8,807,772 of NW_024884789.1, forward strand.
GCTTGCTTTGTCTGCCTCTTGTGTGTGAATATGTTTGTGAATGGACAGAAAATAGATCAGGATCAAACTGCTCATAAAAAGCTCTTTAAAATAAAGGCAGCAGTGACAGGAGCAGCATTACACAGTGAGCAACTTTAAGGTTGCATATTTTACACTTGAAGTACATTATCATCATTTCAGTAGCATAACCTGTTCTGAATCATACTGGTTGCTCATTCCTCCTGCTGAAGACACCTCCACGGGCACAGAAGCTGCTGTGGAAGAGATTTCAGAGCCTCCATTCGCTCTGTTGTTTAGTTCAAAGCTCTGGAAAGTGAGTAGCTTCATTCTTCAGCATTATGTAAGGCATATTGAAGGCTGAGCATGAAACAAACCATGTGTGGGTAGTATCCACTCCTCTACATTGTCCATCCTGAATGGTCCTAGCAGTGTTGACAAGCTGTAGTGATGCACAGGTACAGGACAGCAGGGTACATCGTTCAGACAGAGAGTAACAAGATGTGGGGTTAAATGGTCAGCCCATCTAACGGTGTCTGGTCCTTCCCAGTTCCTCCAATGTAAAGAAGTGGGAGACAGAGCTGCAGACACTGAGGGAGAGCAACGCCCGCCTGACCACAGCGCTGCAGGAGTCGGCTGCCAGCATAGAGCACTGGAAGAAGCAGTTCTCAGCCTGCAAGGAGGAGAATGACCAGCTCAGAAGCAAGGTAGCCCTGCGCCAGCAGCAGCCAGGGATGCCAGGGCACCTTGTGAGCTTTGACGCAGGTGGCCAAAAACAGTGAACAATGGGAGAGGCAACCAGCAAGTTCAAATTGGCAGTTTTTAAGACACAGATACAATTATGGGTTCTGGATAGAAGGTGTCTGTAGTGAGAGCATTAATTGAAATGGTCCCCAAGGAGCTTTGAGGGTTATCTGTGCTCTTTTCTTACATTGCTGCTGCTTTGTTTGTGTGTGTGTGTGCTAGGGGACGGATGTTGTAATTGATAGAGAAGTCTGGAGGCTGAGGCAGCAGCAGGGGAGTTCACAGAGCTGGGATCATAGGAGGATGTGGACTGCTGCATAGTATGGAGCACTGACCTCTTGGCTTGGACAGCGTGGTGTCGGAGGGGCTGCTGGCCAGGATGATAAACAAAAGAGTGATAAAAGTAGGAGTACAGCTGTTGCATGCCTTTCAAAGCTCACTTCAACACTGCCAGAGGGTGGCTGAGCAGGAATGGTTATAGCGTGGTCACCCGCACAAGGCCCAGCTGGAACCATGCAGCAATAAAGCCAGGCCTGGAGGTGGGCAGCGAGGCTGGGAGCTGCTGCTACGGCACCAAACTGGCTCCTAACCATTTCTCAGTGGCTGCAGCCTAGAACTGAAGCAGTTATTTAAACACCCCTTGCTATAGCTGCAGTGTCACTGCCCTGCAGGCCTGCTGGAGCAGCCATGCAATCAGTACCATGTGCTGTCATTTTCCACACAGTGAGGTTTTCCCAAACCTCTCCCCAACCTGTGGGGAAGGCTTGCGGGAAGGGCGGCTCCTGAGGTGAGGAGATGGCTGCCCCTTCCTTCCTGCGGCAGCCCCAGTGACAAGCAGCCCCAGAGGAGGCCATGCTGAGAGCGTGGGATGGATTTCTTCTCCTTGCCACACTGACACACCCTATCCATTACAACCTTACAGTAGTTTCACAGAAATGACATGCAGATTGTTTCCTCAGCCCCGCTTGTTGTAGCAGCTCAGTGTTTTGTGCATCCTTGAGTAATTAAGTGAGGTACTGTGTGAAAGAAGCTAAGTGCAACCCCAGTGCTCCCTTGTGGATGTGTTTGTGGATTCTTTTGAAGGCGAGAAGCAACAATTTTGTAGTACTTGAGTGCTGTGATGAGAAGCAGATCCATGACATGTTAAATTTGACTTTGCTTCCCTCTGCTCAGTGGAGCAATGCCTGCTCACACTGGCTGTGGTCTGCCCCAGATTTTCTGAAACATGACTATTACATCTGTTTTCTGGCATCTCTTAAAGATTGAAGAACTGGAGGAGCAGTGCAATGAAATAAATAAGGAGAAGGAAAGAAACGCACAGCTGAGCAGACGTCTCCAGGAGCTGGAAACAGAGCTTCAAGACAAAGAGCTGGTAAGTGCCATAAATACAGACAGGGCATACATTCATACATTCCGGAGCTGGAGTTGCTTCTCACTTTGGGCATAGATTTATGGTCTGGCTTATCTACAGCCAGGGAAAGCCTGTTGTCTCAGGGTATTGCCTGTTTCTAGATTTTCTGGGTAGGACTCTTTGGCAATAGTTTGATAGATTTTCTCAGATCTCAGTTTCACCATATTATGTGCTGTGACAGCACACTTTATTCTGGTGGTTTGTGTATGCAGTGCTTTACTCCCACAAGAAGAGCTGGAGAGGTGGAACAAGTTGCCCCAGGCCAGACAGATGTCTGCTGAAAACAGTTTTTGTTGTCAGTGCCCGCATCCTGTGTTCCTCAGACATCAGGAGCAGCAGGATTTTTCATTAAAAAGACATTTACAAAGCAACTGGGCATTTGCGTAGCAGGCCCTGTTTTCTTTTTTTTCCCCCAGATGGCTCATATGCTTCAACTTACCCATTTTACAGCCTCCCTCTGATCTCAGGACTAAGGCCAAAAGTGAGAAACTTGAATTCATTTGGAGTAGGCCATTTTGTCATTTTTTTATATACAGGGTGGTCATTTTTCTAAGGAGAATGATGTTGATGGCTTGGGGCCCCTGAACAGCGGGAAAAATAATGGTATCCTTGTCTCTTCCTTCATTACAGTGACCAAATGCTCTGTGCTGTTTGAGAAAGAAAGAGCTGTCAGCAGGTGCAGTAAAGTTTGCCATGTGCCATTACAACATCTCAGCTGGCACTCTTAAAAGCAGTGCTCTTAAGGGGCTTTAAGATGGCACAAGGAAATAGTTTAGGGAGATGGATTTTGATGCGCTGTTATAAATATAATATGGTTCTCAGCACTGTATTTCCAAGGAAAATGCCATGCTTTCTTCCCAGCCTTCCTGTGGTAATAGCACATATAAGAACCCTTATTTACTAGCATTTTGCTCAGATTTCACATTTTTGTGATGCCAAATGAACCAGAAACTCAATTGTCTTGTGAATATCACCTGTCATCCAATTTGTTAATTTGTTTTCAAACTGCGTGCTTGCAGTAGTAGGTCCTTGATTAGGTCTAAGCCACCCAGAAGTAACCAGCATGAAGCCCAATTGTGGACATTGCCCTCCAAGAAGAACTGCTGATACTCTCTTCATGTAGAAAATGGAGAGAAATTTAAAGACATGGGAGTCAGGATAGAATTATCTATTGAAATATTTATATAGGCATATATTGGACATCAGATGCCATATACTATATAGTATGTATTTATGCACATACATACTGTATTGTAGTATATATAATAAGTAAACAGCATAATAGTGTATAAGTAGTATAATGTTTTTATGTTTTTACATACAAGTTCTCAAGCATTGTGTATGTATGTACATATACATATGCAGGAGAGCTCATATCTCAAAATAAAATTACTCTTCCTTTCCCCCATGTCAATAGCTGGAATATTGCCTGGATATAGTTATTCATGTATCAGTTAAACAAATTATTCAGTGCAGTTCAGAAAAGTCTGCACTATTAAATGGTGTGCTGCCTTACATGAATGTAAACCGATGCTGAGAAACAGAATATACTCATATTTGTTCTTGAGATCATGACCTGTGTGGGCAGCATTTCTGCACTCTCTTCAAGGCACAGCTTCTCTTGGACCTGCAGATGTGCTTTTCAGAGATGCTGTCAATCGTTCTGCAAGATGCACTGGCTTTCTTAGTGCCTTTCCCTACTGACCTCAATGGTGGTGTTTATTTGTGGAATTAATGCATTAAGCACTCTTTATTTCCACCAGACATGGTCTCCTACTGAGTCACGTTATTCTGTTCATGAACTCCTTTCAGTTACTCCTCTCAGTTTTGACAGCAGTGGTAGAACAGAACACAAACCTGGGGAGGTGTTGCCCAGGGCTGTGCAGTAGGAAGGAGCCCATCGCAACTGTGCTCTGTAATGATGCCTCTCTTCATGCAGCTCATAATTCCACTGGCCCTTTTTGCTGCCATCTATCATTGTAAATTCATGTCTAATTTGCTCTTTGCTACCATCTATAAATTGCTCATAGCATTACAGCACTTCAGATTCTCTCTTACTGAATATATCTTTTGAGTAGATATGTCATTTAGGTTAAGATTTCATTAATATAATTAATGACATCCATGCTAGAGATTGGATTACAGTATCTGTTATAGAAGTACAAAGTCAAAAACGCAGTGAAAAATGTATTCTAGCATATTCTTGAATGCAGACATGCTATTTTGGGTATTTAAATCCAAATACAACGCAGAATATAATAAAATATGCAAAATTATTCTCAAATTTTCATTGTTTTAAATTGAAGCTTGCAATGACTTTTCTTTTGTGTTTTCAAAGGAACTGGAAGAGCTTCGAAAGCAGGGTGAAATTATACCACAGCTCATGTCAGAATGTGAATCTGTATCTCAACAATTACAGGTACAGTTTAGCAATGAAATTAATTATAAAGCAATTGATGAATTTATTTTATTTTATAACCCATGCAGTTCTATGTCTAATTCAGGGTTTAAAGGCAAAAAACCCCAGTTTGCAAAACCAAAAAATACTTGCTAGTTGCAAAATGCACCATGCCTTTTGTAGCACTGACTGATTCATAGGTCTGTTTCTTCCCTTGCACAAGTTAGCATACCCTGGTTCACTTTGCATCCATCTCCTGCTGGTTCCAGACTATTTCACATCCTATATTCCCACTGTGGGGCTGCCCCAGCACAGTCTGTGCTGTGCTCAGAGCACCCCAAGACCTGTGGCTGATCACTGCAGAGGCTTTTTGGGAAGTAACAGATGGGCAGAGCTGTGTGCCACTGGGGACAAAACTCATGGAGGCTGTGCTGGTGCTTTGTGGTTCCGTGGGACTTGGGGTGCATGGCTGTGCTGCTGGAGGTGCTTGCACCCTGTGGGACTCATGGGGCTGTGCCTTGGGTGCATAAGTGCACTAATTAATACATAGAAGGACAAATGTAAGCAGTCTCATCAATGAAATCAGTCCAGCCAATGGCACCAACACTCTAATAGTATGATCAGTGTCAAATCAGACAGAAGTATACCGAGGGGAGACAGGTGCTGAGCGTGGTTTGATTCAGTGATGCCCATGGCTTTTAGTGAGGGTAAGCATGTGCTTGTGTTAATGAAATGGAGACCAAGCAGAAGAGCTTGTGCAGGAGCAGAGCACAGGATGGGAGGTGTTAGCTGGCTGCCCCACAGCATGCCTGAGGGCTCCCCAGGGCCAGGGGCAAACTTTAAAAAAAAAAAAAAAAAAAAAAAAAAAAAACCACCTATAAATCCTGAAGTACTGCATAAGGCAATAACATTCCTTGGGCAGTATTTTCTAAAGCTTGTCTTTCAAGATTAAACCACCATGGATAATTCTGTATGTAATTGCTGGCACGAAATCTAATTCTGCAACTGTGGCAGTGACAGAAATGGATGTGTGGTGTGTGATTTAAATCCAGCTGAATTTTAAGATATCAACCAAATGACAAAATCTGATGCAAAGTGTCTTTTCCAGTTAATCTGTGTCCTTTTCTGCGTGGGCTTTTCTTAATCTGTCCAACACGTGTTGGTTTCTTCAGAGGTGCCTGTGTTAATCAGTTTGCTGAAGTTGGAGCAACTTTTCCAATCTGATGCCATTTGTTGCTTTGCTCTCGTAAGTGCTGCTCATCTTTCTTCTCTATGATTTGTCTTGTTATCTTTTTGTCTTCAAGGATGCTGAGAATAAGAACAAAGATCTTGAAGAGAAAGTCAGAACACTAAGGACAGAAGTTGAAGAGAGCAAACATAGGCAGACCAACCTTAAAACTGAATTAAAGAATTTTTTAGATGTACTAGATGGGAAGATAGATGAATTACACGATTTCCGACAAGGACTGTCTAAACTTGGAGTTGACAACTAGATGGCAATAGATTTTTGTAATCTAGGGTCTGGACGTTTGATGTTTTGTTGACCCCAATCCATGTGTTTTACAAAATATAACTAGAATGTTCCACGTGTTTGCATTGTTTTTGTACATAGAGGCTGAAAATTTGCTGTGGGTTATTTTGGGTTTTTGTTTATTTGTTTTCCAAACCAATCGTGCTGCTTGCTGAATTCTTTTGAGGTTAGAAACTTTCTATGCTGCTGCTCCGGCTTTGTGGGGTTGGGAACAGGTAGAGGGTTCTGTCTCAGGAATCTGGAACTAGATCTACCTTAAAATGAATATGCAGTTAGTTGTTGCAGGGAAATTTATATCTTTCTTAAGGGCTGTTGCAACCATAGAAACAGAAAACAAGTCTTTTTTTTTCCCAAACTATCAGCACCCCTAGCAACGTATCCTTTTGTTCCTTGGCCAAGCAGAGAGATTAGATGGAGCTCCTGCAGTGTGTAAATCAGCCTGGTAAAATGTGCCTGTGATGAGCTGCAGTCAAGTGAATCACTTGATGTGCTTGCCAGTATCTTTAGGGACCACATCGATCAGGCCTGATTCAGAGAGTAAAATCTAGAGGACTTCATATAACCTTCAATTCAGGCTGCATGTGCTTGCTTGGGTCCAAGGCAGCGCCAAGACAACAGTGTAGAAATGAATTTCAGCTCTTACACTTCAAGTCACTCATTACCTATAGGTGAGGACAGCTCCTCTTGCTTGGCATGGCATCTCTCTTTGAACCATCATCTCAGTTTTGAACCCTTACTGTTCAGTCACTGTGTGTGCCTCTGAAAAGTGCACACTGAGTCTTGGGACCAGATATTAATTTTAGGAGGGGACATACTGCTGCTTTGTACGCAGTTCACGTGTATCTCTGTGCACCTCTATCACAGCAGGGGCACAGGGGGCGTGATCAGAAAAGCATCAGGAGGTCATAGGAAGCAGCTTCCTGCCTAGAAGATTTGCAGGTAATGACTGCATGAAGCCAAAACCCCTTTCTTTCCTATGATTCCTGTGTTCCTCCCTCAGGGGACAGGCGGGTGGGAGTTAGTCACCAAGTTAGACTGACAAAAAAAGAAAAGCCCCAACCCAATCTCTAAGGCAGAAAATGTAGTCTTTGTTTATTCAGCAGCTCTAAATACGTTTTGAGAAATGGAGACTCACACCGGATGGCAGCGAGGACATCGCTGTGTCACCGACTGATGTGAGAAGGACTAGAGAGGAGCCCACACTTTGCTTTTATCCCTAGGAATGCCGTCAGCTTCTTTAATTTCTTTCTCTGTATCCTGGTTTGAGATTCTGTTTACACTGCATCTGAATTCATTCAGGAAAGAACTTGTGATTATGGATATTATATTTGCTTCTATTGGGTGGAAGTTTGGTGGAGCACCAGGTGAGTGCATTCCAGAAGTGACTGATTCAGTAGCCACACTATAATGTTTGCATATTATTTCTTAGGCACTTTTTCTTTCTTGGCGTGTTTCTATTACAAAAGTGACCTTTAGAAGATGTGGGTAATAGATGAAACACGCGTTGAATTATTTTTGCACATGGCTCTATAATCCACATGCTGGAGATGGGTTTTGTCTGCCATTGTCCTAGGAGTTTTCATTTCATCCATTGTGTTACCATTATTGCCTATTGTTCAGACTGGACGTTTTGCACTCTTTTAATCCTTTTAAATGACACGTGAAGCTGGGACCTTTTATAGTTACTATGACCATTTAAGTCTTAAAAAAAAAATAAATGCTGTAGGCTGTTGAAATTTAAAAATAAAAATAAAAATCAGGTACATAGCATGTAGGCGTGTGAAAATTAAACTTTGCCAGCCTAGAATATTCAACAGTTGCATAATGTGGGGTTAGGACAGACTTCTCAAAATTGAGAATGACGTCAGAAACTGTTTGTGGTGGTGAGCAAGCAATCTCCATTTTTAGTCTTTCTATTTGATAGCAAGTCCATGATCATGAAACAGGCAGCTTGTCCTGCTTATCCTCTTCCCCCCATACTGCTGCAGAGCTCCATGTGTGGGGGAGCAATACAGGCAGTCAGGGCTCCTGGTTGCAGTGCTCATCATTCTGCACTAAGGACCCTGCTCCATCTCCTGCTTCCTTTTGTCTGTTAGGTGATCTTAGGGCTTCTTGCTCTGGTTTTAATATAAAATACGGTCAAAGGAGTACAAAAGACTGCAAATAAATGATACTATTGAGATTAATCCAGGCTTTTTCCAGCTTTAGTCAGATCTGTCTCAGATCCCAAAGCTTGATTTTATTCATTATTACAGCTCAGAGCCATGTAGACCCGTATGGCTGGTGATGAGGAATGTCAGCTCTATATCCATTGTACATGAGGCTGTATCTCGCCTTGAGCACCCATGGTCTCACTCTCCACACACAGGTTTCTCCCTCAGAGTGGTGCATGGCAGGATGCTACCTCAGCTGTGTGGCTGCATGTTTGCAAAGGCCTTCTGCCTGGCTCCAAGTGCCACTGCTGCCCCTCAGCCATGCTCTGCCCCGGTGGCACCTGGAAAGCTGGGGCTCTGGAACAGAAATCTGCCCTGACATTCTTTAGTGAGAGCGTCTGTCTGTCTTCCATGCTCTCCAGAGAGATACTCTTCTGACACAGTGTTAGAGCTGCTGGTAGTGTTGGTTTTTCTCTTGGTGCAGTGGCCAAAGTAAGCTGAACAGATCCAGTAGAAGTGGTCAGAGGCAGAAAAATGACTTGAGATAATTGTTGTCAAGGGGAATGGAATGTTTCTCTGGCATGTTAGTTAGCATATTGGAAGATGACCTTAGCCTAATCGTTAGAATGAGTTCAAAATGAGAAACTTAAAACCTTGTTTCACAAACCAAAATAACACAGTTTAACCTTTTCCTTTTTTTCCTATTTGGCTGAAGTCTTATTTGCTGATTTTTGACTCAAATTCACAAGTAGTGGCATTTTCCCAGAAAGTGTATTTTCAACAAAATTAGCATTTGCCTGTGTTCCTTTGTCCATGTCTAATAGGCATTTCCTTTATGAAGTGAGCTAAGTGCAAGAGGAACTTACTTTTGTAAGGAATTCAGTGCCACCTCTCACTTTCTATACCCGGCATTCAAAATACTCTTCTTTAAAAATGGCTTTACACTCGGTGTGCCTGGGCCATGCTACTCAGGCAATGCCTTTTTTATATTAATTTATATATCTATATTTTTTTTTTACAGACAAACATCTGATTTTACCTTTATGTGAGGGATGTAGGCTTTTTTTTTTTTTTTTTTTTTTTTTTTTTTA